>NC_134703.1:59969004-60059004 GCF_043290135.1 Rhipicephalus microplus
AACAGCGAGAAACACGCAGTGTCTACAGCACACTGTGTCCTGATTAACATTCTTAGGTTCTCATTGTTTCTTACAACTTCTAAATAGGTTTTAAGTGAAGCATGCCCACAAAAGTCGAAAGGAAAGTTTGTAGTCCATTACGTCTTAACAAGCATTAGATGTTTGACGTTTAGCCAACATGTTTTTAAAACCAAAGGAGCGCTACTATTTCATACCATTGTTGCACTCGATCAGTTAAAGGTAGAGTGCAAAGAACCACTAGCCCAAGCCGCGCCCAACACGGGCAACTAGAGTCCTCATAGTTTCAGAATACTTATGCGTGTAAGCTTGTTCTAGTTGACGTTGCCAAATCCACACAACAAATCAGAAATGCATGCCCACGTACGTGTATACACATGCCAGCCCAATTTTCCTTCCAATATATTTACTTTGGTTCTCTAGCTAGCTTTCTCCCTCTTGCGAACAAAGACAGCGACCACAGAAAAGATCCGTTTCCCATCCAGCCGCGCTTAAGCTTATTGTTCCCACAGATGTCACGCACCCGTAAGAAGGGACTTTGGATGATGACGTAGACAGCACTGCGACATTCAGCCCATGCCTGGCGACCGCACCAAGAACACCACCAGGCACGTTCGCCACGATCGGTGGCTTGTGTAACGTATAAAAACCATAGATTCTCTCTCTCTCTCCCCCCCCCCCCCTGTTCCTTCCTCACTTTCTTACTCACTAGCTTACTGGATCTAGGCCAAAGCCAGCTCATCGCATGAAAGAATCAAAGCCCTGTAGCCAACGCTTCTTATATACAGCGCCGTAGCAGCCGGAGGGCCGATCTCCTAATAACGCCGATACACTGTGCGCAAAAAGAGACTGCAGCCAGCTTTCCTCGGCCAGCCTCAGCACTCTCCCCATCCCGTTCACGTAGTCAGTCTCCGTTCAAGGCAAGCGGCATAAAAGTGGTCCGCTCTCCTAATATCAATAATAACGCGCACCCCGGCAGAGAAAAAGGCGGGTAGGGAATACCTCCACCGCGGCCACCAGTCCCGCCGAGCTGGGCCATTGCGTATAGGAATGCTCCGAAGCCAGCGACAGCGCGCACCGGCGCTTGCGTGGGCAATGCAGGAAGAGGCAAAAGGGCCGCCGCTCCCAGCTGGGCTCTTAGGCGAGCTGAATTATAGATCAGAAGCTCCCGCCGGGTCGCTTTTCTTCGCCTCGGACGTGGACGGGCAGGAAAATAGGAAGCTGCTCCCACTGCGAGACAAGCGGCTGAGAGGGCAGCTGGCTGCGGCACTTTGCTTTTGGACCGAATGCGCTGGGCTGAGCGTCTCCCCAGCGAAAGTAAGTTCTAAAAGCCAGGTCTCAAATGAAATTAAGATAAAGTGAAAAACAGAGAAGGGGAAAAAAATGAGAGAAAAGATACGTGGTGCAAATGGTGACGGATGTACGCGATGTTTTCACCGTTGTATGAGGTATGTCAGAAAGAGACGAAAAGCTATAGCTGCTGCACAATGACTGGATCATACGGCGTGACTTCGCGCGATCACTGCAGGTCCTTTTTTCCCAGTGACGGCTGCACGTTGTGTACGTCGGTGTACAAAACTTGACGTGTGGCTTATAAGTGACGTTTAAGCTGTATTAGAGACAGGCAACAGAAGAGAGAGAGAGAGACAGTGTTTGCATGAACACTGTCGTGATTTTATTGTATGCACGCGCAGTGAACTTGCCGATATATTATGGTTCCTTTGCCTGTTGTTTATTATACTCTAATTTGTCTTGTAGACCAACTCGATTTCCTAGCCAAGATGTCTCTTGTTAATTTATTTGATAGAAAACATGCATTTGTTTGTATTTGCCACCACTTGAATCAGGACTGTTTATATTTCTATTCTTTTATTCATATTTCTGGCAGTTCCTGTTCGACTATGGTACCCGTGTAAGATAACACGCGATGTTGTAATTTTCTGAGCACTGTACTTGCGGTATGTTTCTGCTTTGCTGCCAGGGTGGCACGACCAAGTCAGGCTTTTACTTAGCCTTTAGTCGTGTCCCCCAAGGCAATCTTGTTCAATTTCGCCTTGAATACAGCAAACCAAACTGCCTTTTCAGTAATGCAGAGATGGTGTCCTCCTTCATTACTTTGAATGTTCAGGTCGACGTATAACCAAGCTTCCTTCTCCATAAATCGAATTAAGGGAAATTCTTGTTGTTTGCTTCAAAACTTTCTTTGCTGATCTCGAGTGATGACGTAAATAATACTAAGAAGCCCACCAGGAAATCATCACTAATTATATCTGTCTTGGAAATTCGCGATCATGAGATGACTACTTGTCTCTATCGACCTCATTTACAGCACAAAGTTAAATAGAGTGTGCAGCTATTCTTTGGCTGGCAAAAAAGTGAGTTAAATGCATCTTTAAAATAACATGTCTATCGTGTAATGCCTTAGTACAAGTTGCAGCGCCTACCACATCCAAGTCCCACTGTCGGTGCCCAGCATCTACACATGCATGACTGTCTCTGCCTAAGAGAAACACAGTATGTTACTCCGTAGAAGCATCTACATGTTCAGAGCTTCCTCAGCAGCAGATGCGCCCTACTTTACGAGACGCGTCTCGTGTACATAATGTAAACAAATCAGTGTGAAGATTGGCTTGGCGTTCAGAAATGCGTCGATCACGAAGCGTCCGCAAGTGGAAGTACATGCACAGGGTAGCCAAAAGAGGACTTCTCGATGCAACTAAAGACCAAGAAAGCGGGTACTAATCTGCCTTATAGTTATTGCGAAGAAAGCTGAGTTTTTGGAAGCATTTCTAGTCGGTAGGTTGCCTATTGAATGACTCTTCACTAAACTCTGGTGTACTTTAGAAAGTTTTCGAAACAATGTAACATCAGACCCTTCAGCCTATGTGGCTGAAGAGTCCGACGTTACCGAGTCTACGCTAACCATCGAAGAAACGCGCGAGTGGAAGCTTTCACAAAACACCCGACCGTTTCGACCAAGTGTTGCCAGCTGCACTTATTGTATCCAAGCTACCAGGAGGACTCTCTTAAGGTCAGCCAAGTGCGCCGTCGAACGAATCTGTGTGCGGCGATGTATATAGAATGCTCAGACAACTCGGATAAACGACGCAAGACGACCAAATACTTTGTGTGCCCTCAGCTGCGTCCACAGCCACAGTTTATCTGAAAGAACCACCGCCAGGACTTTGCTGCACGCCTTGTTTGAAACAAAGTATATTTGCATACCTGCACATAAAGGCCATTCGCTCAGCTGGTCGCCTCTGCCAGGCTTATGTATAGTACCGACTCGATCGAGAGGACAAAGACGGAAGTAAGGAGCGAAAGAGAATAAGTGTGTACCCGTGTCACGTGTAGGTTCAGCACTGCGAGGCGTGATTAAGCACCCGGGCCATCCCTCCATCCTATACACCCCGTTCCACCTTCTTCCTTTTCACTTTCCGGGACATGGTCGCATTCTCGTTCGGAGAAGCGAAGCGTCGCGCGTTTCTTTTTGTTTCTCGGCGCCCAAAGATGAATGAATGGGGGGCGCGTCGGCGGAGAGGTTTCTTCGGGAAACAAAGGGCTTGGGGAAACAAAACTAAAGGGTGGGCAGGAGGGGCAAAAGGTAGCGGGGCTGCTTGCGCCGTCGAATCCGGATGGGACAGCGCTGAAGCGTGTATAATTAGGCCGCCCATACCTGGAGCCAGCAGGAGCGCTCCAAGCAGGCGCCCCCGTATACGCTGCACACTGAAGCGAGCAGCCGACGCACCACGTTCGAAGGTATACCGTTTGTAACGGACGTGAACTGTGAAAAGACAGAAAAACAAACGAGAACGGAATGTGAGTTAGATCTGGAGGATAAAAAAAGGACGGGTGAACCTACGAGGGCGGACACGCCATCGAACTAGACGAGCGAGCGACGTGCGAGAACGATGTTGGGAAAGCGTGGCAGCGAGCTCGTGCCTGCGTGTTATAGGTTTGCAGGGTAGCTGTGGTGCTCCCTCGTGCAGAGCGGAAGTGAAGCGAACGTGGGGATTCACTTGACTGCGGTGCTGGAACGCCGCTGTTGTAAACAAGCGGCCCTGTGGAACAAGTCTCGCGACGAGAACGGATCTCGCTTCCAGCCAAACATTCCTTCAGTGCCCTTCACCAGCATCCCAACCTACACGCTCTGCCCTCATTTTTTACTAACTCCCATCGCTACCAGCTCAGCCATATTTCGACAAGCCATTGCCATTTTTGAGTGATGTTTTTTGTTATGAGGCTACCTCTATGTTTTACAGAGAAAGAAAGGGTGAGTGAGAGAGAATGAAAGGCAGCGGGAATAAGTAGACTTCATTAACTTTGCTACCCTTCAAGTGGGGAGGGAATGCGGGAATAAGAGTGAGAGCTGAGTGTATATTGTATGAAGAAATGTACAACGTATCTATCTCTACGAACTTGACTGCATCGCCAAGAAGTACTGTTGAAATTCTGTGGCTATTCGGGCTTATGAACAGTGGAACCAGGCTCAAAAGATATGTCTCCTATCTAAACGGCTGACGTTTCAATCTACGAAAGTCACCGCAGAGGGCATTCTTCACAAGAGGGCACACAGAGGGCATTCTGACACATGGGATGATCGACGTTGTCTTGCCATTTTGATTTTACGCGCTTGGTTGAAACGGTGTTACCAGGCGGTAGGTAGGTACGTAGGTAAGCAAGTAGGTAGGTAGGTAGGTAGGTAGGTAGGTAGGTAGGTAGGTAGGCAGGTAGGTAGGCAGGCAGGTAGGTAGGTAGGTAGGTAGGTAGGTAGGTAGGTAGGTAGGTAGGTAGGTAGGTAGCCGAAACAGCAGTGTGACATCACACCATGAATTTGTTGGAAACTGCAACAGCAATAATCAGTCGAGGCTGCAAAATATATTTAGTTGTAAGGATTGATGGCCTTCGCATCTCGCTGGAGGTGTGTCTCCACAATACTGCATAAACTGTACGAACCGTTGCTATACTATGCTAAGAAGTGCGAAGTGAGCATTTGATTCGTAACACAACGCAAGCAGCAGCATTTTACCAATACACACGTATAGTAGAAGTATACCAGTGCGCGTACAAGTAAATACTCCTTTATTTATAAAAAAATGGGTGGAAGTGGGGCAGTATGTTGTCGCTTGTTGCAATGAACTTCATTCACAGAATAATATTAACCACATTCCTACCTTTTTTTTTAAGCCGAATACTACGAATCAAAGAGGTGAAGCGTTCACGCGAAAGTTGGAAACCCGATGTCATGAACAATGCGACAGAAAGTGCAGGTTTGGGCAAGTTTGTTATACTAATAGCACGAGTGCATAAATGAAAGCGCGGAAAGTACAGCTACAGCTCACCCTCTTCTCCCGTTACTTCTGGTGTGCCCCAGGGTTCTGTGTTGGGCCCTTTACTATTCCTTATTTATATTAACGATTTACCCAATGTTGTAACTTCTTCGATTCACCTTTTCGACGATGACTGCGTTGTCTACCGTGAATTTTCATCTAACTCTGACGCTAGTTCTTTGCAAGGTGACATTAATAATATTGCCAGCTGGTGTAAAACTTGGCACATGGACCTCAACACTAACAAATGTAAAGTTTTACGTATCTCACGAACTACCGGACCCCCTGTTAACTACATCTTAAATGACGTTGATCTAGAGTCTGTAACTTCGTATAAATACTTGGGGATTCATATAACATCTGACTTGAACTGGAAACATTATATTACCTATGTTATTAACAATAGCAACCATATGCTAGGGTACCTACGACGCAACTTCAGCCGTGCCCCTCAAGCCATGAAACTAACCATGTATAAAACACTAGTTCGTCCAAAACTTGAATATGCATGCTCCATTTGGGATCCTTTTCAACTGAACTTGACTCACTCGCTTGAAATGGTACAGAATAACGCAGCCCGCTTCATTCTATCTAACTACCATTGCACTAGCAGTATTACGTCAATGAAACACAGCCTTTCACTACAGTCACTTGAATCACGTCGCAAAGCATCTCGTCTCATACTTTTTCACAAGATATTCAATCATCCACTTTTGAAAGCTCAGTTCATTACCACTCCTGCCTATTACTCAGTTCGTTTAGATCATCAACATAAGGTACACGTCATTAGCTGCCGCACTAACACTTTTCATCATTCCTTCGTCCCACGCACATCCAACGACTGGAACCACCTTCCCTCGGACATGGTTTCCATTTCAAGTCACGACTTGTTTTCATCTACAGTACAGAATTACTTACGTGATGACACGTGAAGTGTATATTGTACATATATATTTTTGTACTCTGTTTGCCCCATTCTGATGATACATACACGTACATTCATTGTACTGCCTAACATCGAATTTGCATGTTTTGTAATTTTTATTATTTTGATGTTACTATGTTTGCTCTTGGTTATAGTTTTTTTTCTGTACCCCACTCCCCCCTGTAAAGCTATGTGCGATTGAGGGTAAAATAAATGAAATGAAATGAAAAAAAAAGTCTTGCCCTTGATTTCATTGGTCCGACTGCTTTCACGTTGCGCGTTTAAGGAAAGAAGCAGTCACCTATTGATCACTTCGAGATCAGTTAGATCTTGTTGTTCTCCTGCTGACCGAATCCACCGATGCCTAAGGTGGGGTACGGCGACCTTGGTTAGCACCGTAGGTCAATGCGGTGCCGAGCAAGTTGCCTCTATGTACACTGAGAGGCAAGTCCAGCGCACGGCCGTCGTCATTTCACTGCAATTGCGGATTCCGGGAAACGGAACCAATGAGCAATCAATTGTCGGTCCGAGAGGAGAATAACGCAACTCGGCAACGGCTGACCGACGGATGTGGGGTCGTCCGTAGTCCGCGAATCTAGGCAGAAATGGGTGCTCTGCAGTGAAGGCAAAAGTCAGCTTACGCTGTCGGGCTAAGAACGACTCGCGAGGGCTTCAGTGTCGTAGGGAACATCCCTTCCCTGATAATGTCCCGAGAGCCCAAGGAAGGAAGGAAGGAAGGAAATGGCAACGAACGAAAAAAAGGGGAAGTGGGTAGCGTGCCACCGTACTTCCGATCAGCTCCGACCGGCAGCGACGCGGAAGGCAGCCCATGGTGATGGAGGCGTCGGGCTTGCCTTGGCTACATGCCGCACACACTGCGGCTTATTTGGTGCGGCGGCTTACGCTAGGAAATTGCATTCGCTCTCTCTGTCATTACCTTTTGTACGTTCCCTTGCCTTCCTGTAACGGCAGTAAGGATTGCCGCTTTGGGTCTACGGTTTCGGCTAACAATACGACCGACCACACACATGACTTGGGCTTGAAGATTATTCACATATACGTCGCTGCAATAAGGCGTTGCTACTTGAATCATTGTGGATGATAGGAGTCTACCACATTGTGTTGCTGAAAGACGGAGTCGCAGTTTGATTCCCCAGTGCTATTGTCGGTAAGGAATGAAAGACCGGACGTACACCGTGCTCCATGCGACGTGTGCTTTGAATCACACCACGTAGTTAAAATAACCGGGAGCCACTCACCATGCTGTCTCCCATAATTTAAGAATACGGCTTCGGAATGTGCAACCCAGCAGCTCATTTTTTAAATCACGGAACTGTTTATACGTCCGTCTGTCGTAATCCGCGAGCAGAACACTATCGTCATCATGAATCAGCACGGTCTGCCTTTGTCCCCTTCTTCGCTCTCACAACATGTGCACCGATTTGTCCTGCGTAGGATGGGATAATTATGGTGAGTGGGAGCACAAATATAAAAGAGAGAGAGAGAGAGAAACATAGAAATAAAAAAAATGACACAGAAGGAGAAAGAAAAATTCTCCATGAGGCGTCGTTTGAGCCTGTGCACTCTACATTGTAGGGAAAGCATGGTAACCACTCGAATACGCAGACACGTTAGCATAACGCAGCCTGGTAAAGTAGAGTACACCACGACGGTAGGGAAAGAAAGAAAATTACGGTGACAGACAAGCAAAACTATTGGCAGACAAGGTGCTTTTTTCGTACTTTGTACACTAGGAGTTGAGGTTTTTTATGTACAAGTGTATCAAGTTAGCTGCGTACACGTATGTTGATGCTACCTCCAACTAAAATGCACCTAAATTTTACAAATTGTTTCAACACTTAGTAGTTATGTGATTTCCAAGCAGAAATGTTGAATTTATTTTTTAAGAGTGGGTTAAAAGGGGTCGAAAAGACAGTTTTATTTGCACTTCTGGCCCTCCCCTTGTGTGCCCTTCATACAATGCGAAAGAAACAGTAAAACGCTGCTTTCGATATCATCGCCGTTGTAGGAAAATGATTTCGACACTTCTTTTTTGATTCGAAAACACAGACTATGGTATTGAGATATTTCATCAAAGTTTTATTGTTCAGCCCAAATAACCATGAAATCAACGTCTCATCTCTCTTCTTCATTTTCTGCCGTTGATCTTTGTTCATAACTGCTTGCCTTCGCTTTATCAACCCGAGTTAGTTCTCACTACATTTAAAATACTTCATACATTTTCTCACTACGCTTTTATAGTGGGTATGAGCAAGATCTTTGTCAGGTAAACAGCCGTATTGCAATAATTCGCAGGCGGAAAGTCAGTGTCATCACTTCTTCCGTTAGTTGTCGATATAATTTTTTTTGCTACTGCAGCACATCGAGACATGTGGAGCCGATATAGCGGTGGAAGCTCTCTCCTCGCCCTTTTGTTTGTCACCGCGCTTTGTTGCCGTGTCATGAAGGCGGCCTTCATAGTCGACACTGGCACCCAGACGCCGAAGCCTGACGACGTGGTCTCTCTCAGGCAAGACGTTTCCCCTTCACATAAGTTCCAGTCTGCCGTGCAACCAATCATCGTCGAGCGTGAAGAAGAAGCCGTCGAGCTTGCACAAGTTTTGCCGGCTGCCTACGTTGACTGAGACTGCCTTGGTTACGAAGAACGCGCAAGAGGACTGTTTTTACGTAAACATGACGCTGAAGCTGTTTTGCTGGTGCCAGCTAATTGATTAAGTTGATTAAATTTAAACTATTAAAGCCCACCAAAAACCTTAGCTCTGACAAGGCGTTGTCCGCCTTCATATATATGATGAAGCACTCAATATTATTTACCATTATCTAGCTGTTCTATCCAATATACGTAGACGTGCTTTTGCAAAGAGAATATTCAGAGCTTCGAATGGCTAGTTTGTTTGGCTGCACGCGCACATTCCAATAGTATTTAAGGTCTTCTTGAAGACAAATAATTGCTTCCTCTATTCCACGACGTGAGTTTGACGTGAAGAAATAAAGTATTCTCTTCTTGTGATGCACTTCACTCGCCAGAAAAAATCCCTGGTCCCAAACACAGCCCTGTTTTCAATTCCTGAATGAAACAGAAGAAACAGCAAGTCTGGCGTCAGGGTCTGGCGTCAGGGTCTTCCGGCTTCGAATGATTTACCCGCTGCCCGACGCATTGCTCGTACATTGCCACTCTGCATAAGACACGACGCGAATGCGATCACAGCGCCATTGTGATCGCGTGCTCGTTGATTTCCCGAAGATCGTTGCTAGCTGTCAAACACGTCGCACTATATTTTGTTTTCTGCTCTCCTAAGTATTTTCGCTCAAGCAAGTATGCTTCGAGTGCTGTGGTATTTTGGTATACTAACCTTTCATGTTGCTTGCTCCGTCCGATGTCACTGCTAGGAAGCACAGCACGTTGGAAAGGAGTATGAATGTAAGTTAAATAACATCGTTAGCAAATCAAAAGGAAGACGCCTCAGCACACGTGACGATAGCGTTCAGCTATGGCATAATACCATAAGCGTGCGCACGAGGGGGGGCAGAGGGGGAGGCCAACCCCCTTAGTCATCTAAGAGGGGGGGTGCAAAATCTGCTCTATTTATTGACTTAATAGCGAGGGAGGGGCGCTGCGATGAACCTTCACCTCCCCTGAACGGGAACCATGCGCGCGTATACATACATACATACTACTACTACTACTACTACTACTACTACTACTACTACTACTACTACTACTACTACAGCACTACTACTAGTACTACTACTACTACTACTGCTACTACTACTGCTACACCACTACTACCACCACCGCCACAACAGCTATACTACACTACTACTACTACTACTGCTACTGCTACTACTACTACACCACCACCCCCACAACCAACACTGCTACAACTACTACTACTACTACTACTACTACTACAACTACTACTACTGCTATTACAGGTGACAAAAAAGAAGGAAGAGAGTAGTTTTTGTCCGCCTACGTCAGATAATAAAGAAAGTGGTATGCTTTACTTCCCAACCGCATCATAGCTCCAATACAAAACAAATGTCATGAAATAATAGCATACAGAAGGCTTCAAAAATTATAATCCATTTCTGTGCTGCCCTGTACAAAAAAAAAAGCACAGGGTTTTTCATGTATTCACCTAAGACGAATGGAAGGGAGAAGCCATCTTCTTCTCGTTCAGTGTATAGATCCATTGGACTCTCAACTCCGAAAGCGTTCTACACTTCACGAGGTTTTGCATTGCTTACAGAAATGAAGACAATGCAGCCTTTATTATATACTGTACATCGCCTGGTTTTCATCAAATCAAAAAGTGGGCAGGCATAATGGGAATAGTTGGTCGCATGAAACACCTTCGCTTCACGTGGGTGAATTCAATTATTTACAATTCACTTGTTTACTCTCATTTAGACTACTGTATACTTGTCTGGCACAACAACACTTGATAACCTGCAAAAAATACATTAACTGCAAAAAAGTTCATATGGTTTACTTATAATGTGTCTTTTAGGACAGCAACTTCTGACTTGTTTATTGATTCTCACATTATCATCAATCATCATCTGTATTGTTGAAGACTGAGTGTTCGTTTTAAATTTGAAATTAAAGAAAACTTAGAGCGTTTAAGAGAGATTGCTTGCCTAAAAAATTGCTAGATCCCACGTGCAGTAGGAATGGTGGATGTGCGAAGCGCGAATGAGAAATGTTGATATATCACTTTAGAAGCAGCACAACGTTACGAGGTGGAGGTAAATCATGGCGTATACATGACTTCCGTGTCATGATTATCATGTTTGGATGTGTCGCTTACCTTCGTCATCTATTCACGTCACGTGATACCAAATTTAGTATATGTGGAGCTAGTGAAACGGCCGCGAGCACGCTATGAGCGTGGTATGTTGTCATGCTCTTACATGACACGCATGTCAGGATTATCATGTTTGTACCAGTCATATATTTTGTCATTCATTGACGTCACGTAACACCAAATTTGGTATATTTAGAGCTAGCAAAACGGCCACGAGCGCAGTATGAAGGGTTCAATATCCTCAAATGTAGCACTGACGCGTGCGCACGCTGGGCACAGCGACGCTACGTTAGCAAAATGCGAGCATTCTATAGTCTGACATCAGGTGCGACCAGCGTCCGTCGGCGCGGCCCGACGGCAAGGCGCAAAATGCGAATTGCTGCATTTCGCGCCGATGCGTTACCCAGACAACACTGCGTCTCCCTCTCTTCGTGGCGGAGGTACGCCGGACGCGCTGAAACGCGCGTGCGTCAAAGCAACGCAGTGCGGCGCGTGCCTGCGAGTAAATGGCAGGACCGACACCTAGCGAGGCAACGCCGGCGTGACGTGATGAAATGAACGCCGGCGAGCACGCGCACCGCGTCACGTCGAAATGTGTTGGCGCCTTGACTGTGGCATGTAGTCATGTTCTCACATGAAACACATCTCATGATTATCATGTTTGCACCAGTCACACATTTTCGTCATCTGTTGGTGTCACGTAATACCAAATTCGGCATATGTGAAGCTAGCAAAATGTGAAGCGAGCGATTTTCATGTTGGGGTCTGTCGCTTGTGTTGGCCATGCAACCATGCCACACCGTACAATTTTTGCAACATGTCATGTGTGACGAAACCACCGTAAGAGCAGCAGGATCATGAAATGTGAATCATGACATATATGTCATGATTTTCATGTTTCGACTAGTCAACTATGTTCTTCATACAGTCATGTTATGCCATACCAAGTTTGGTATCGATATCATTATCGAAATGGCCAGGCGATCTAAGTGTCGTAGGTGGCTAGATAAATAGATAGATAGACATTGCTACGTAGCTATCGCATGAAGGGTGAACCATACTGTGCACAAAAAACGACGAAGAGGACTGTTTTGCTCGATCTGTGTGCTGCGCTCCGATTTTACCGGTGCAAATACACTGGCGAATAGTCACGTCCCGTCTCATTTTACGTAACATATTTGTGGGGGAGGTGCTGGTCCTTCCCTGTACCTATCACGAAGCTACGCGGTGGCCACATCATCACGGGTCCTACCACGTTACAAGTTCAAGAAACATCGTCTTCACCACCCGCCTCTTCCGTGACTCCTACCTACGCTGTCCTAATTCCTGCTCGTGATCCTGGCGTATTTTCGGGACAGGATGTCCTTGACGTTGACAAGTGGCTCAACGTGTAGGAATAGATCAGCGCCAGCTTTAGGAGGGACCCGACACTCAAATTTGCCAACGTGCTTTTTACCTTGATGGCCCTCCGCGGTTGTGGTTCGAGACGCACGAAGCCGGCATTACTAGCTGGAACACTTTCAAGGAGAAGATTCGTAACCTTTTTGGGTACACCGTTGCACGACAGATAAGTGCGCGAAATTGGTTGACTACTCATGCACAGACGCCTACCGAATCCTACGTCGCGTACATTCACGAAGCCATCGCCCTTTGCCGCCAGCTTGATGAACACATGCCCGAGCCTGAGAAGGTATTGAATGTGCTTAAAGGCATCGTCGACGATGGCTTCAACCTCCTTTTCTGCACTAACGTCACCACCATCGATGAAATCATCAAGGAGTGCCGGTGGTTTGAACACGCCAAGCGCCGCCGTATCACGCAGAGATTCACACGACTGCTCAACACGGTCGCAACTTCATTGTGTGAAGCCGCTCGCCAATCACCCACATATGACCACGTCACCCGAGTTGTTCGTCGGGAGCTAGAAGCTGGCTGTCAAGCTCCCATTACAGTCTGTTTTTACAACCTAAGCCACTGACCTATCCCACGCATCGGTAGCCTTAATTCAAGCTGTGGTAAGGCAGGAGTTCGCTAATCTCGGTCTTCCGTCAGCGTGTCCCGTTACTCACCATGAAGTACGCCCATAACCCCCAAGTAACGCTCGCCGATCTCCTCCATCAGTGCCCTTCCGGAACCCTACGTAAAGGCAAACCCCTGACGACCAGCCTATCTGCTCTTCCTGTCATCAACCTGAACATATTTCTCGTTATTGCCGTCGCCGCTGGTCCAACCCACCTTGTCAGAGCTACCCTACTTATATGCGGCCTACCACTTCTGGAAGTCCAGCAGCTACACCGTCCAACTTTTACGCGCCGCCTCCTAACGAGCCTCTCCCCACTGACGCCCCTTCTTCCGGTCGCTGCTACTCCCGCTCCCCATCGCCGCTACGCCGCCAATCCCACTCTTCGCCGCCTCAGTGCTTTTCCTCGCCGAGCTTCTCTGGACAATCACAGCAGGAAAACTAGATATTGCAGCGAAGCTGCAATACCAACGACGCCCGGAAGCCCTCTACTGACGCTGCCCACACACCACAGTCTCATTGAAGTAAAAGTCGATAATGTTCCTGTTACTGCCCTTGTTTACACTGGCGCCCACCTATTTATTATGAGCGCACATCTACGCCACCGTTTACAGAAGATCATGACGCCCTCCACGACTCAAGCCATACGTGTTGCCGATGGCGGCGCTATAGAAGTCGTCGGAATGTGCACTGCTCATGTCAACATTGCTGGTCGTCAGGCCGTAGTACTTTTTGCCGTTCTAGATTGTTGCCCCCATGACCTCATACTAGGCTTTGATTTCCTCTCGGCACACTCGGCTTCAATTGACTGTTCTTCTGGCACGCTCAGCCTCGACCTTCCCATGCTCTCTGATGCCTGTGAAAAGCCAGTCAACCACTTGTATCCAATCATTTTGTTAGCTTGCCGCCTCGAGCTGTGACATACGTCTTTCTGTCATCGACCCCTCCAGTTCCCGACGTAGACTACATCGTTACACCGATAACAGATGCACGACTGACGCGCAGTGTTACAGTGCCGCATACCATCGCCTCTATAGTGGACATCTGTGTGTTTATTCCGCTCCTAAATTTCGGCCTCATTCCTCAAGTGTTGCCCTGCCAGATGTCACTTGCTCAACTGACTGCCATATGAGATGATGACATAAACGTTGTCACTGTAACTGTTCCGGACCAAGCCGAAGTCTTATGGTTACCCGGTTCTGCCGAAGCCATCTTTCGAAATATGATTGGACCAGACCGTTCACCTGATCAGGCCGACGCTCTCTGCCGCGTTCTGGCCTCCTACAGTGACATTTCTTATATATGTGATCGTCTTTTGTGCCAGACTAATATTTTCAAGCACCGAATCAACACTGGTGACTCTGCGCCCATCCACCATTGGCCTTACCCCGTGCCCGCATCAGAACGAGCAGTGAATCAGAAGGAAGTGGACAACATGTTAACGAAAGACATCATCGAACCATCGTCAAGCCCTTGGGCATCCCCAGTGGTCTTGGTAAAGCAGAAAGACGGCTCCTGGAGTTTCTGTATTGATTATCGGCACCTCAACAAAATAATCAAGAAACATGTATCCTCTTCCACGTATTGACGACTTACTTGACTGTCTTCATGGCACCACCTTTTTTCTTTCATCTCTAGACCTCCAATCCGGCTACTGAAAAATTGCTGTAAACAAAATGGATCGTGAGAAAACTGCATTCGTTACCACCGATGACCTTTACCGATTCGAGGTCATGCCGTTTGGTCCCTGCAACGCCCCAGCAACCCTTGAGAGAATGATGGACACGCTGCTTCAAGGATTCAAATGGGCGACGTGCTTGTGTTACTTAGATGACGTAATAATCTTCTCACCCACCTTCGCCATACACCTTGAATGCCTTTCGACCATTCTATCAACATTCCGACGTGCCGGCCTCCAGCTGAATCCTCTTAGTGCCACTTCGGTCTTCGTTAAATTACTGTGTTGAGCCACCTTGTTGACGCTTCCGGTGTACGACCAGACCCGGCAAAAGTGCGCGCAGTAGCGACCTTTCCCGTTCCGCGCTTTATGCATGATGTTAGCAGTTTCGTGGGCCTATGCTCTTACTTTCGCCGGTTCGTGAAAGACTTTGCGACACTCGCAAGCCCACTCACGGATCTTCTCAAACACGACGTCTCGTTTGGTGGGGGTCCTCTTCAAGCTAACGCTTTCTCTCGACTAATCACTGCTCTAACGACACCACCGATACTTGCATATTTCGACCCAGATGCTCCTACAAAAGTGCGGACAGACGCAAGTGGTCATGGCATCGGCGCAGTTTTGGCCCAAACTCAGCGGGGCACTGACAGTGTCATTACATTTGCAAGTTGTCTCCTTTCAAAGCCAGAGCGTAACTTTTCTTTAACAGAATGAGAATGCCTTGACCTTGTCTGGGCGGTTTCGAAATTTCGTCGTTTCTTGTATGGCCGTCCGTTCCTTGTCGTCACAGATCATCACGCCCTCTGTTGGCTTTCTTCACTGAAGGACCCTTCTGGACTACTTGGTCGTTGGGCATTGCGCCTTCAGTACTCCTACCCAGTTGCCTACAAGTCCGGACGCCTCCATCTGGACGCTGATTGCTTTTCCCGCCATCCTGTTGACAAGCCAGATGAATCAATTGGTGAGCCTGGCGCCAGCGTCATGTCCATGTCTAGGTTTCGTCATATTGGTGACGAACAGCGTCGCGATCCTTCCTTGCGGTCACTCATTGCCCGTCTGGAATCTGACCCAAACGATGTGTCACTCCGCATGTTCGTTCTCCTAAATGGCACTCTGTACCGTCGTAGCGTCCAGCCAGATGGCCCTGAGCTACTTATAGTCGTGCCTAACTATCTCCGTTCAGCGGTCCTGCATGAGCTTCACGACGAACCAATTGCCGGCCACTTTTGGCGTATCCCGTACGTACGACCGTGTCCGGCGCCGCTTCTTTTGGCGTGGTCTCGCGTGGTCCGTTCAACGCTACGTGGCCTCCTGCGATAAATGCCAACGTCGAAAGCGACCTGCCGCACCTTTTGCTGGACTCCTTCACCCGATCTCCATCCCTACCGAACCTTTCTTCCGTGTTGGTGTAGACCTACTCAGACCGTTCCCTGAATGAAACTCTGGGAACAAGTGGGTTGCCGTTGCTATAGACTATGCGACCAGGTTTGCCATTACTAGAGCGCTCCCCAGCAGCGCTGCTACTGACTTTGCCGGCTTTTTGCTCCACAATGTAATTCTACACCATGGCGCTCCTCGGCGATTGCTCACCGATCGTGGACGTGCATTTTCGTCACGCGTACTCGACGACCTTTTGCGCTCTTCCTTAACGCAACACAAGCTGACCACTTCCTACAATCTTCAAACAAATGGCCTAACCGAACGCCTAAATCGCACCCTCACGGGCATGCTCTCGATGTATGTCTCATCTGACCGCCATCTAGCGCTACCTGACGTGATGTTCGCCTATAATTCATCTCGTCATGATGCAGCAGGTTATTCACCTTTTTATATGCTCTATGGCAGTAATACGACCTTACCACTGGACACCCTACTACCGACTACTACACCTCCGCCGAGTGAATACGCACGTGATGCTATCACTCGTGCCGACCACGCACGTCAGATTTCCCGCTCTAGGCTGTTGGCTTCGCAAGCAACCCAAAAGGCTCTCTACGACAACAAGCATGTCGACGTTGACTTCTCACCTGGTTCTCTAGTTCTTCTCTGGTGCTCAGTTCATCGTGTTGGATTGTCAGAGAAGTTGCTATTGCCGTACAAGGGACCTTACTGTATCATGCGACGGGTAAAGGACGTTACCTGTGAAGTAATTCCAGTCTCCGGGACTAACCTGTCTGCACACAACCCCGGGACGTAGTCCACGTCGATAGGTTGAAACCATACCACCCTCCTTCTGAAAAAAAAAACACGTATAAAGTGCATCGAGCTGATGCTTTTACAACCGGGCGGTAATGCTACGTAGCTATCGCGCGAAAGGTGAACCATTCTGTGGACAGAAGACGACGAAGAGGACTGGTTTGCCCGCTCTCTGTGCTGCGCTCCGATTTTATCGGTGTAAATACACTGGCAAATAGTCACGTTCCGTCTCATTTTACATAACAATATATACACTCAAAGTCGCCGAAGGTCGCTAAAAATGCTTCGCATTTAAGAAAGAACAAAATCATGTGACACAAAAAGGGCAAAAATGAATGGTAGCGGCCGCGTGCTTAAACCCTTCCTTGCAACGCTTGTTGCATACCTTGCCTTTCTTCTTAATTATTACACATTAACTGATTTTGATCTGTTTTGTTGTCTATCACTGAAGTTAGGCTTGAATTTTGTAAACACTGTTGGGTATTATTATTCATATTTTTGTTTCTTTTATTTTGATAATTTTACTACTATATTTTGCGCTTGTTGCTTTTCTCTTGTTCAAACTTTTGTTTCCAAATGATGTGCCGCTTTTTACAATGATGTAACTTTTTTTCTTGTTTTTTTTTCAAATATATGGAAATAAGACTGTCACTGTGCTGCCATCAGCCCTTGTAAATAGGGGCAGCGGGCTCGTGAACCTGTCGGAAAACAGCTTTATTCGCTGCTCCTCTGTCTGTTTGTGAAATGGACACAAACAAGGTTGCTTGCTTGACTGATTGATTGTTTTGCAGCTCTTTCGCGATCGACTCACCTATTACGAAGCGGCAACGTCATCATGTGACGTCGTGTTATGCGTCGTCATGACAGTTTTATACATTTCGGTGCTCTTGACGTTGTGATGACATGATACATTGATGCTATTACGGGATGATTTTTTACATCACGCGTGTGAACGCTGCTCACGCAGGAGGACGCCGCCGCTGACGGTCAATATTGGTGCTTTATGGGGCATCTAGCGTTTTCGCCTTAAACACGACAGTTTTAAGGCGGACCATCCCTTTATCCGTAAATTAGTTCATGCAAGTTCTCCTGTAAAGCGTGCTTTGCCATTTACACAACTGCCACAGGAGAAAAACACTAGAAATGCGGCTGTATATTAGTTTTTATAATTTCTCCTGTAAAGTGTGCTTTACCATTTACACAACTGCCACTGGAGAAAAATGATAAAAATGCAGCTGTGTAATGATGTTTACAACCTTTGCTGTAAAGTGTTCTTTGTCATTTACACAACTTCCACTTGAGAAAAACAACAAAAATGCAGCTGTATATTAGTTTTTACAATATCTACCTTAAAGCACGCTTTGCCATTTACACAAGTGCCACATGAAAAAACGATAAAAATACAACGTATGTTAGTTTTCGCAATATCTACTGTAAAACATGCTTTACCATTCACACAACTGCCCCATGAAAAAAAAAACGATAAGCATGCACCTGTATATTTGTTTTTACAATTCCTACTGTAAAACGTGTTTTGCCATTTACACAACTTCGACAAGAGAAAAACGATAAAAATGCAGCTGTATATTAGTTTTTTACAATCTCCCCTTTCAGCGTGCATTGCCATTTTCGCAACTGCCACATGAGAAAAACAATAAAAATGGAGCTGTATATTAGTTTTTACATTCTCTCCTGTAAATCGTGATTTGCAATATACACAACTGCCACAGGAAAAAAAACACAAAAAATGCAGCTGTGTAACGATGTTTACAACCTTTGCTGTAAAGCGTGCTTTGCCATTTACACAACTGCCACAGAAGAAAAACGATAAAAGAACAGGTGGTGACAAAAATACGACAGAGAACATTTTAATTATACGCGAGGCTTCAAACTTAGACATGTCGACGAAGTTCCAAGACGCGCTATAAGGAAGAGATAATTGGGATTAGTTTCGAATGTTTTTTTTATATGTTGGAATGCCAGACCAACGTACATTTCATCCTTCCGCGAATTGTAGGCCTATCAAGATCAGACAGTCCATTTGCTCATTGATTGATATGTGGGGTTTAACGTCCCAAAACCACTATATGATTATGAGAGACGCCGTAGTGGAGGGCTCCGGAAATTTAGACCACCTGGGGTTCTTTAACGTGCACCGAAATCTGCCATTTGCTCATTTGACTTCACTTTTTTCTAGAATGGCCTCGAAAGATAACTGGTGTATGCTTTGTGAGCTTCCGTTTCTTCCTTTTTTGTTTATTAAGAGTTGAAAAAAAAAACACACACACGAGAAAGTAGGCAGCGTTAGAGCCTATTATTCCCACATCAAAACTTGATATTGAAACAACTAAACACTATGAAGTAATCAAACGCACTATGTACACGTACGATAGCCACGTTACGAAAGATGCGAGATGAGTATAGAGAATGGGGCGAGTTAGTTTGCGTTCATGGTTAACGCTGCAAGAAAACATGGTCAGAAAAGGAAGTCAGACGACACACTCGATAGTGCCCGCGTCATCTGGTTAGTCTCTTTGTACGGGTCATCATGCGCTATTCAACCAGCACGAATAGCTCATCTGTGGGCACAGAACATAGATACTTCCACAAACTTACAAAATTACTAATGTAAATTTCTGTTAACGTCACAATATTATGAAGAAAAATAATTATGTCAGTTAGGCTGTTCAGTATGTTTGCGTCAGCTAAAAAATTAGAGGAGCATGCAATGAATGTCTGTGGCTGCTAGGGTGCGGCAACAGTACAAGTACTTTGACCAGTGTGAGAGGTCCTCTATTGAGCAGGTTTAACTGATCACGCAGTTGAAGACGCTGTTCTTTGGATTGAGGGAATTATGTGGTGAGGTGCTCCACTGATGCGTCTAAAATGTGATAGTGATTGCTCCGCGGGGATGCTCTTCGTTTGATACGACACTAGAAAGTCAGGCGTGTATGCCACTTTTGAAGTGTAGGTGGCGCAAGAGTGTATCAAACGTGTGGTCAGTCTTTTGATTCGGTTTACTCTATGGAAGTGATTCCGCTTCGCGCACGAGTGAAAATTTCGTACGCTCATCAAACAATTCTTCTTCTGACTGCGGACAAACTAAGTACTACTATAGCTTAACCATGTGAGATAACCACAATAATTTCTTGAACTTACCGTTTGTAACAGTTTGATAAACTTGACTCTTTGACAAAATGGGCGTCATTACTTTCTTAAATCAAACTTTCCTGAGAGAGTAAAATGTGCATTATTTGCACTGCATATCTTCATACTATCTTTGGCTCCTTGAGCATAAAATCTTTCGTTGTTCAAAGACCCACATGTGAATTAGATTTGTTTGTTTACCAATATAGCATGAAAAACTTTGAAGTTTCCTTTTCTTGAGCATAATAAAAAGCAAAATTTGGTTGAGCAATCTAAAAGCTTGTAATACAACGATTCGGAAAGAGATCATCAGGACACCGTTCGAAACAGAGTGGCCCGCACTCACAAGTATGAACATTCCTAGCTGTTTGAGCATAACTGCAACGTTATTTAGATATGACGTATAAAGGCTCTGGACAAAGTGGCAGGCTGAAGGAATCAGCAAGGTTACTGCGGCCACTCAATTCCTATATGAGCTCTACATTAATCGTGTCAGCTTTTTATCATTCATTCGCGCATTGTCTGCGAGGAGACAATAAAGCCGTTAATTGCCAGTCATGCTATTACTCTTCATGCGTCCTCTAGGTGATTCACAGGTAAAGCCTGTTTATTACCCTCTGTCTTGTTCAATTTTCTAATATTCGCCCTCGAGCCCCCTAAGCCACTAGAGGTCACTTACAAACCACTCTAATGCTTACGTGATTTTCCCCTCCTTGGCTGGGTATTGACTGCTCTTACACACAAACGATATGTCTGATCAGCCCCGAGAAGCATAAGTCAATCCTTCACCCCTCCTCCCGCGCTTGACTGTTTGATTCGATTAGGGCCGCGTGGCGGGACGGAGGGCCATCACCGAGTGATGTCGTGCGCAATAACCGGATGCTCGGAGCAATTGAGGCGGCTCAATTGAACGCCGTCGTCATAGATCACGGCTACGCGTGTACCGATAAGGCCAACGCCGGTCATGGGGGATGAGGGAGACATATCGACGCTACAGAGCTGCAGCCCTCTCTCTCTTATTGAAGAGAGAGCGGGTTTCGGCTTTTCACTTGGAGAGAGCTAGTGAGAGAAGGACCGCGATGAAGAGAGGATCGCATAGCTTTCGCGGAGAGGTCACACAAAATGCGGCTGTGGCAACGACGTCCGGGATTGTGGGTGCATGGAGAAGGAGGGTGATGTTGGCGCCGTCCTCTTGAAAGACATCCCTTCTCGTAGCGCTACGGGACGCCGTCCGAGCCCCCGGCAAGCCAGACTGCCACGACGGTCACTGAGCGCCATTTGTCTCAGAGCGCTTCGCACAACCGCAGTCACCAAGACGGCGCTCGGTGCGTTCAGCGCATCGTCCTAAAGGAAGGCAGGCGCGCCCGGCCGCCTTTCTGTCCGCGCAGTCGACAGTCATGCACGAAGTGCGGGCTCACGCATGAGTACTGGCCAGTGTAAAAAAAAAAGATGAGCGGTATATGAGGGGCGTGTGTCGGTCGGTAGATAGAAACAGTAACTAGGCAGCGAAGGATGCAGCGAGGACGGCACTGACGATGGTGAAGAGTGCGGGCAAACCATGACGTCCTGACAAAGCGACAAGGCACTGGATTCATAAAGGGATAGCCGAGGAGGAAGAAGTGTGGTCCGCATGAAGACGGTGGCATCCTCGGTATAGAGACGGCACAGGAGGCGGAGCGGAGCTGGAGGAAGAAGATAAAGGCGGCAGTGGATGTATACGAGACCACCGCCTCGGATAGGAAAACAAAAGCTTACTCGCCTCTGTCAGACAGGCCTTCTCACTATTCCGTGCCGGCAGCTACAACGAGCTAGCCGCTTCTCGTACGGATGGGGGAAAGAAAGAAAATGAATAAAGGAATCGTCGTGGTTATGGGAGGAGCAGTGTAGATGGAGAGAGTGGGCAAGCAACAAGTCATCCGTGACACGACTCCGGGTCGGCCCGCCCGGTAGCCGCACGCCCATTTCTCTCGGCTGTCGCTGTCCGCTTTCTAATGGCCCTCTCTCGTTCGTGCCTCCAGTGGGGGGTCCCCTGTAATAACGACGGCATACATCGCTCTCGCACCACCGCGTATGCCAGCGGCTGAAGCGGTGACCGCGTCTTATTCTTCCGGTGCCCCCGCAGGTTCTCTGAAAGCATTTCTTTGCACCGGCTCACTCACCGAGTCATGTCTTCCACTCTTTCCTTCACTTTCTCTGCGCAGTGGTTTCGGTGCCTATCAAAGAGTTTTCTAAAAAGAGAAGTAAAGTGTGCGCGTGCGCAGAAAGGAGTTCCTCCGAGCGTCCTGCGCAGCTTCGCATTTGTTTAGCGCGGGGGTGTCTGGGCGCGCTGGTCGTAAAAGAACACCGTTACCGGAATGCGTTGCGCACACGCCCCTTACCCGAGGATGGCCACTATTTCACGTCAAGCTCGAGCATCAACGTCTGCACGCTCTTCCGGCGCACCACTTTGCTTGAAGAAAGCCAGAAATATTTGACTGCGTGGAGAAACGCGTGCCAACGTTATACTATACAGCCTAAGTTAGCGTGAAAGCGTTATCACGCTTGAGGGACAGCACTTGCCATGAGACGTACAAGAAACGAGGATGAAATCAAGTGCTTGAATAACTATCGCACGAAGAATCTCTGTTATCTTCCATTAAAAACGAGCATAAGGTATAAACAACGAAACTTAAAGGGTCCTTTAGTGCCGGCACTTGTGATAGAGCTCGTTTAAATAGCGGAGCTGTTCAAGCTTGGCTGTCTGTCCATGACGCGAAAACAGCAATGACCACCATCATAAACCGGTGCTCGCTCTCCCCATCCTCTTCTTCATCGACGTCGCCTTTATTGCCTCTTTCACTCCTAGAACACGTGTGGTGGTTTCTCCGAAAGGGAATCCTATCACCT
Source organism: Rhipicephalus microplus (assembly GCF_043290135.1). Lineage (NCBI taxonomy): Eukaryota > Metazoa > Arthropoda > Arachnida > Ixodida > Ixodidae > Rhipicephalus > Rhipicephalus microplus. Next base: position 59,992,037 of record NC_134703.1, read on the forward strand.
GATGGGTGAGCGAACGAGTATATATATATATATATATATATATATATATATATATATATATATATATATATATATATATATATATATAGAGAGAGAGAGAGAGAGAGAAATAAAGAAAAAAGAAACAAGTGGATAATTGAGAGAGAGAAAGAAAAAGAAGAAAGATAGCGAAAGAAAAAGCAAGTGCAAAAAAACACGAAGAGAGTGACAAAGATAACTGAGGGTGATGAGAAAAGATGTGAAATTGAGGAAGAAAAAGGACGGTAGAAAGTAAAGCATAGCATATACATATTGACCAGGGGCGAAACAGGGAGAAACAAACGTAGAAAGAGGAAGAGGGAAAGAGATAGCATAAAAAAAGAGAAATAAAGAAATAGAGAGAGAGAGAGAAATTTGGATAGAAAGAAAAGAAAGAAAGAGGAATGGTGGGAGAAATACACAATGAGGAAAAAAAGACAGAAAAAGAAAACGAAAACAGAAAAAAAGGAACGAGGGAAGGGAAAAAAACTAAGGAGAGATAAAAAGGGCCGCCCACCTCACACTTGTTTCAGGCTTAACACCACTTTACGAAGTTGCCCAGCTTTTCAGAACTGGACAGTTAACCTTAACTCATGATCTCCGATCACCCACATTATGGAAACGGGAGAGGAGCACCATGAAAAGAGCTAGTCTCCTGTGCAAGCTTTTACACCGTGATTTTGATACCGAAGCTGTTAAAGAGGAGTCATGAAAGGGTATGTATCTATCTTCCAAAGAATGCACGCTTAATCCTTCAGCAGATATCTAATTTGAATAGTTAAGGAAAACAGGACAGTTTCCGTCATCATCTGCATTGAGACAAAACGTAGAAGCAAGTGCCTGTTTATTATAGGACATCTATGTTCCGCTAAAAAAATGGCAGCACCAAGTGTTCGCATTTTCTTTTACACACTCCATACACGCTCGGCGAAATGTGAAACTTTTGTAAGGTTTTGGTTTTGGCCCATTTTTTACCTTAACAGACTGTCAGTAAGCGACAAGGGCTGCGCAAAAAGCAAGTGTGTCGTTTGTGCTCGCACCACGATAAATAAATATAAAATGAATAGAAATAAAATGAAACATAGCTAGCCACCAGAAACATGACCATCAATAGTTGGCTGAAGTAACATGCCTTAGTCTTCTGTCTGTCGGGTTTTAGTCGAGGTTTACAGGGTTGCAAATTTCTGGAAACGGCTGGCGCGAATATTTAGACTCAAATGGTAGTGGTTTTGTAACCACGTTGCTACAAGAGAGGACTTGCACAGGCTCTGCAAGATACAAGACTTCATGAAATTTTGACAATTGCTAAGGAGTACAGAAGCTGAACAGGTGGATCTTTGTAAATTCCGCATGAGACTATGAAGCACCCTACGTTATATGGGAACCTTACTGATTATTATGACGAGAGCCTTATATGTGTCATGCGACGGTGGCCTTGAGCGAGTAGTTGACTTCGACACGAAATCGTACAATACATCACGAGGCTTCTGCAATGTGACTTCAGGTGCGCAAGCTGAATGCTCAGTTAATCTTCGTAGTGCTCGTGTGACCCCCCCCCCCCCCCGCAAAAAATCCCAGCGTATCGACAGAGTGAATGATAATGAAATGGACGAAGCGTCCAACCATCCGTCCAACCGTCCGTCCGTCCGTCCGTCCGTCCGTCCGTCCGTCCGTCCGTCCCTCTGTCTGTCTGTCTGTCTGTCTGTCCGTCCGTCCGTCCGTCCGTCCGTTCGTTCGTTCGTCCGTCCGTCCGTCCGTCCGTCTGTCTGTCTGTCTGTCTGTCTGTCTGTCTGTCTGTCTGTCTGTCTGTCTGTCTGTCTGTCTGTCTGTCCGTATGTCTGCGCAAAGTTCGTGCAAGCACCACAAAACTTTGCATGCACTGTTGAAGTGCCAGAGAAGACAAGAGAGTTGTAGTTCAAGACTTTAAAGAAGTGCGAATTCGCCAACTATGAATCACCTGTGCTCAAAGTCTGCCAAAAAAGCCCGCTCTTTTTGAGTTCCTGGTGTAAATTGATAAGGAAAAAATAGAAGCAAGGAGAAAAGAATGAATGACCTCGGGGGATTAAATTACCCCTCATAACTCAGTGTTCAAAGAACAACTCATCAGAGGAATCACAAAGCTGAAGGTGCGAACTAAAAAAAAAGGACGTGCGGTGGCAAAATCAACTGGAGCGAAAAAAAGAAATCTTCTCCCCGACCTGAGTTCGCTTGGCTGCCTCAATTAATTAGATTTCTTTCTTACTACAAAAAAATTAAGGCACACAATCTCATTCATATGAAAACACACACACACTTATAGTTTAAACGACGTTTGAAGAAAATGACAATAGTGATGTGGGCAGGGACTTAGTTTTAAACGAGAGATTGTTATCAAGAAAGGAGAAGAACCTGAAAGGTTTGACGGAAAACGGGCGAACACTTGAGATCGGAGGGTGCGCAGCCAAGCTTGTCTTCGTGACGTTGAAGCTTTGAATTCCGTGCGTGTTTTAGATTCTCAGAGATCTCATCGGTACTTGTTCGTTGCGCTCATGGAAAAGAGAGAGAGACTGCATTACAAAATGACCGCATTCGTCATTTGCAAGAAGCGAGACCGAAGGCGGCACACACAACCTGTGAATGGGCGTACAGTGGATCACCGTTTTTTTTTCATTTTCTCTTTAATTGAAGGGCTACTGTAAAAAAATAAAGAAAATACATTCCGGTATTTTAAAAGTCTCAGCAAACTTTTTTTTTGTCCTATAACTGCAGATCATAGACAAATGGACCACTTGAGGGAGTGAATTAGAAGCGTAAGTACTCCTTTCTTGCGATGCGAAATTTGCCCTTCAATTTACGCTGTTTTTAAGCTTTCACCTTGCACCAACAGAGCAAGCTTAACATGCTGGATAGTAGGATATCTTTCTGAATGAAATTGTTTGACCATTCTCAGAGTAATCCCAAGTATTTCAAGTGTTTCCTTGCTTCCTAAAGTCGCCCTGCTATGGAGTGTACTCAAAACGTGAGTGGGCCCAGAAGAGGCGGTTATTTCGTCGTCAAAAAACATCATTTAAAATATGAAAAGGTTACATATCTGTCGGCCTTTACTGCCCGGGGTCACTGCCACTTCCGATCTTCTTGTGTACACATTATTTGCATAAATGTAAAACGTGCCTAATGTCATGTGATTTATTCATGTACACATGTACTGGAAGGACGTGGAATGTCAGCAGACGAAGAAACGTCAGCGGGCCGCCAATCCAAGCCAGCGGAAGCTCGGGTCACGCGTGTATATCACCGATGCTGTGACTTGCCTACCTGGCTACTTCGTCGTCGTCTCGCATTGTTCACAGCAGTACATACATACATACATACATACATACATACATACATACATACATACATACATACATACATACATACATACATACATACATACATACATGCATACATGCATACATGCATACATACATGCATACATGCATACATGCATACATACATACATACATGCATACATACGTGCATGCATACATACATACGTGCATGCATACGTGCATACATACATACATACATACATACATACATACATACATACATACATACATACATACATACATACATACTTCCGAGGTGAACGCACGGGCGAGCTGGCGGCACTCTTCGGCTTGTCTAGCAGCATCGGAGATAGGTGGACACTCGGAAGCATCAGGACGGTAAGGAAGTAGGGTATCAATTGTATGGGAAGGCTCACGTCCGTAAAGAAGAAAGAAAGGTGAAATTCCCGTGGTGGTTTGTATTGCGGTGTTATATGTGAACGTGACGTATGAGAGAACACGGTCCCAGTTGCTGTGATCAGATGCCACGTACATTGAGAGCATATCACCTAGCGTGCGGTTGAACCGTTCCGTTAGTCCGCTAGTCTGCGGGTAGTATGCTGTCGTTTTCCGATGAATGACGTGGCATTCCGAAAGCAGAGTTTTGACGACCTCGGAAAGGAAAGCGCGGCCTCTGTCACTAAGGAGCTCTCGAGGTGCACCATGTCGAAGGATAAAGCGTTGCAAAATGAAAGAGGCGACATCCTGAGCTCTAGCGCTCGGCAAAGTGGCTGTTTCGGCGTAGCGTGTCAGGTGGTCGACTGCCACTATAATCCACCGATTACCATCTGGTGTCAATGGATGGGGACCGTAGAGGTCAACGCCGACGCGATCAAATGGCTTGGCAGGGCATGGAAGTGGCTGTAATGCGCCAGTTGCACGTGGCAGTGTTGATTTACGTCGCTGGCAGTCAGGACAGCACTGCACGAATTTACGTACAAAATTGTACATGCTGCGCCAGTAATAGCGATGGCGAAGGCGTTCATATGTTTTGAACATTCCGGCGTGGCCACATTGCGGATCGTCGTGAAGGGAGGCGCATACTTGCGATTGTAAAGTGCGTGGAATGACCAGCAACCACCGGCGGCCATCGGGAGCGTAGTTGCGTCGATGAAGAAGTTGATCGCGGATGGCGAAATGAAAAGCTTGACGTCGGAGGGATCGAGATACTGGAATGTTGGGCGTGCCAGATAAATATTCGATAAGAGAGGCGATCCACGGGTCACGACGTTGTTCGGTGGCAATTGAGTCGAGATTTAGCGATGACAAGGTCTGGAGGCAAGTGTTTCCGCACGTCTGATCTGGTGGTAAAGGTGAGCGGGACAGGGCATCAGCGTCAGAGTGTTTGCGTCCGCAGCGGTATACGACGCGAATGTCGTACTCCTGGATGCGGAGTGCCCATCGCGCAAGGCGGCCAGAAGGGTCTTTCAATGTGGAGAGCCAGCAAAGCGCGTGGTGATCAGTTACTAGATCGAACGGGCGGCCGTATAAGTACGGCCGGAACTTTCCCAGCGCCCACACCAGAGCCAAACACTCTTTTTCTGTCACGCTGTAATTAGTTTCGGCTTTCTTCAGAGTGCGGCTAGCGTAGGCTACAACGTACTCTGAATAGCCGGGCTTTCGTTGAGCGAGGACCGCGCCTAGCCCGACGCCGCTGGCGTCGGTGTGCACTTCGGTCGGAGCCGTCGGGTCGAAGTGGCGAAGAATAGGTGGGGAAGTGAGCAGACGGCGCAGAGTAGTGAAGGCAACGTCACCCGCAGGGGACCAGGAGGTGAGGTTCACGTCACCGCGAAGAAGCTGGGTTAACGGTGACATGATAGATGCAAAATTGCGAACAAAGCGCCGGAAATAGGAGCATAGGCCTACAAAACTGCGAAGTTCTTTCATGGTCGTCGGCTTGGGAAATTCTGCGACTGCTCGAAGTTTTGCTGGGTCTGGTAATACGCCGTGCTTGGACACGATGTGGCCTAGGATGACGAGCTCGCGTGCAGCGAAGCGGCATTTTTTTAGGTTAAGCTGCAGACCAGCGTTGGTCAGACAACTCAAAACGTGCCTGAGGCGAAGGAGGTGCGTAGGAAAGTCATGGGAGAAAACCACGACATCGTCGAGGTAACAGAGGCACATATTCCATTTGAGGCCACGTAGCGTATTATCCATAAGACGTTCAAACGTGGCAGGCACGTTACAAAGCCCAAAGGGCATGACCTTAAACTCGTATAGTCCGTCTGGTGTAATAAATGCCGTTTTTTGGCGATCGGCTTCAGCCATTGGAACTTGCCAATAGCCAGACCGCAAATCTAGCGACGAGAAAAATTCCGCTCCGTGAAGGGTGCCAATGGCGTCATCAATGCACGGCAAAGGATAGACGTCCTTGCGGATTATATTATTCAAACGACGATAGTCCACGCAAAATTGGATAGATCCGTCTTTCTTATGCACCAGGACGACGGGAGACGCCCAGGGACTGTGAGATGATCGAATGACGTCTCTACGAAGCATATATTCGACTTGATCGTTGATGACGCGGCGCTCTTCAGCGGAGACACGGTATGGTCTTTGACGCAGTGGCTGGTGTAGGCCGGTGTCAACATGATGTTTGACTTGTGATGTGCGGCCCAGTTGAGGTTGCGACACATCGAACTAACTCCTGAACTCATGGAGAAGATCCAGCAGGTCGGCGTGTTCGGTGGGAGTGAGAGTGTCGGCGATGGCGCTGGAAAACGTATCATTGGACGACTCTTCGAGTGCCGACAGTGCTTTTGGGTGGTCGCAGTAGTCGTCCGGGACATCAAACAAAAACGAAGGGTCGAGATCCTGCACGCGGCTGAGACATTCCCCCGCAAGCAATGTGACAGGTGTGGAAAGCGGATTGCTTACGAACATGTTGCTTCTTCCGGCGGCAAGGTCAATTGTTGCGAAATGCAGCGGCAAAGCTCGACGACATTTGAAGATATCGGAAGGCATAAAAAGAACTGTAGCGTCAGTGTAGGCGTTGCATGAAACGGGAACAAGGGCGAAATTTCCAGGCGGAATATCGGTATCTTCATGAACGAGCAACTTCGGCGGCTGATGAGGAGCGTCCAGTAATGGGACATCACACAAGGGCGAAAACTCAACTTCGGTGCGTGCGCAGTCAATGACGGCATTATGGCGGGATAGGAAGTCCCACCCGAGGATGACGTCATGTGAACAGACAGGAAGAACAATAAACTCCACGATGTAAAGAATGCCTTCGATGGAGACTCTTGCAGTGCAGGCTGCGAGAGGCGTTACTTGCTGTGCGCTTGTGGTGTGAAGCGACAGTCCCAAAAGCGGCGTCGTTACTTTGCGTAATAAACGGCAGAGATTAGCGGCAATAACAGAAACAGCGGCGCCAGTGTCCACAAGGGCGAAAGTACAATAACCTTCAACAGTTACTGTGACCACGTTAGCAGGAGAGGAGCAAGGGCTTAGACAGTTGAAAAACGGCGCAGTTCTTGCCTCTTGAACTGCGTTGCTTAGTTTTCCTGGTCGGAGGGCCCGGGCCGGTGACGCATGGGGGAGGGCGATCGCCGACGAGGAGAGGGTGCGCGTTGCGGCTGGAAGTCAAGGTGGTCAGTAGGCGCATAGCGAGGTGGCGAGACCGGCCCGTATTGGACGAAGGGTTGGCTGCCGGGATGCGACGACCGGGCATAGTTGCCGAACGTCTGAGGTCGACGGCGGCAGTAGCGAGCAACGTGTCCGGGAGTGAAGCAAGTGTAGCAAATCGGTCGGTTATCGGGCGTCCTCCAGGGATTGGCGACTGGTGCTGCCGCCCAAGGTGCAGTATAAGCAGCCGGGTGTGCGGGCTGTGAGCGCGTGGTGTAGGGTGGTTGCGGGAGCCTACGTACAGCGTCTGCATATGTGAGCGGCGCGGCTACGGGCTGCATCTCTTGCGAAAAGGCGACAGGCGGAGCCACAGGCTGTGTTGCATAGGTTAGGGGCGCGGCCACAGGCTGAACGGCTGGCGGATAGGCGACAGGAGCGCCTACCGGCTGTGCGACACCCGGGCAGTGACCACGGCTTGATAGAGGTGGCTCGTAGTGCGCAAGAGGAACAGCTTGTGCAACCTCTTCCGATATAGCAGTGCGAAGCGTGGCAGGTAGACGGGTGGTGGTCTCGTGAGTAAAGGGCATTAGGGAAAGTTGGCGGGCGACTTCCTCACGGACGAAGACTCGGACTTGCTGAAGCAATGGTGAATTGTCGGGCATGCAGTCGAAGCTGGACAGCGACTCACCACCAGGCTGAGGCTGCCTAGTCAGAGTGCGTTGCTTTTTCAACTCGTCGTAGCTCTGACAAAAGCTGACGACTTCAGAACTGTGCTTGGATTCCTTGCCAAAAGCATTTGAAATGCGCCGTCGTCGATGCCCTTCAGTATGTTTTTGACCTTGTCAGATTCAGGCAAGGTGTCATTCACACGTCGACAAAGGTCGACGACGTCCTCAATATAACTGGTAAAGGTCTCGCCAGTCTGCTGAGAGCGGACGCGCAAGCGCTGTTCTGCCCTCTGCTTGCGGACAGCCGGCCGACCGAACACTTCAGCACATGACGTCTTGAAGACGCTCCATGTGGGGATGTTGTGTTTGTGGTTATTAAACCACAATTCGGCGACGCCAGTGAGATAAAATATCACGTGGCCCAGCTTGTCGGCTTCATCCCACTTATTGTTGGCGCTCACCAGTTCGTAGTGTTCGAGCCAGTCTTCGACGTCGGTTCCATCTACACCGCTGAAGACCTTCGGCTCCCGTAGTTTAGGATGGCCAGGGCAGTTGAACTGGAGCGAAGGCGTCGATGTAGTGGCGTTGGCAGTCATGACAGGTGGTAGCGTGCGGCTTCGCAGCTCCAGGGTGTAGCAACGGGGATTAATAGCACCTTCCACCAAATGTGAGGAGGTTTATTAGCCGTTAAAGACAGCGACGAGACAGCGTCAAGAACCGTCCAGCGATCGGTACAGCAACGAACCGAAGCACGAGCCGAGAGAGCCAGGCGTTAAGGATGCTGCTCGCTGCAGGCACATCTTCTTCTTCACAATACATACATACATACATACATACATACATACATACATACATACACACATACATACATACATACATACATACATCATCATCATCATCATCATCATCATCATCATCATCATCATCATCATCATCATCATCATCATCAGCCTGACTACGTCCACTGCAGGACAAAGCCTCTCCCATGTTCCGCCAGTTAACACGGTCCTGTGCTTGCTGCTGCCAATTTATACCCGCAAACTTCTTAATCTCATCTGCCCACCTAACCTTTTGTCTCCCCCTAACCCGCTTCCCCTCTCTGGGAATCCAGTTAGTTACCCTCAATGACCAGCGGTTATCCTGTCTACGCGCTACATGCCCGGCCCATGTCCATTTCCTCTTCTTTATTTCAACTATGATATCCTTAACCCGCGTTTGTCCCCTAATCCACTCTGCTCTCTTCTTGTCTCTTAAGGTTACACCTACCATTTTTCATACATACATACATACATACATACATACATACATACATACATACATACATACATACATACATACATACATACATACATACATACATACATACATACATACATACATACATACATACATACATACATATGTTTGTACGTAAGTACGTACAGTCACGCTCAGTATGAGTTGCAACACGCTGGATACGGTCAAAGTGATCTAAAGCGGGAAGAATGACACCTACAAATATCAAATTTGTGCACAAAGTACCGCTAATCGAGAGAGTTGATCTCACAAATTGTTTTCTAAGTAGGTGCCACTTTACAGTGTTGGCGCCATTTTGAATACAGACAGCGCGTCGCAAATCATGCTGAACGCTAGCAAAGGAGCACGCACGTCAATCCTGTACCTATACGCAAAGTTGGCGCATAGAGTTTCGTAAAATTAACTAGTGGAGACTCTGGCGCTGCGTTTGTTCCGTGACTATAGGAATGATGGGTAGTACACAGATTTGCTTAGTTTTCATACTTGTGGGTGGCGAAGTGCACTTCTGGCTTCGTTTGTTTCCTGTGTTTTGATTTTGTTTCGAAGGAAAGCACGAACCTTTTTGAACTTCGTCTGCCGATTTGAAATGATAAGCCTAAAAGAATAAGGTGAGAAAGCGCAACCGCTTAACATTTACTGATTTTTCTATAATGAGAAAACAGATCCAAGCCACACGAACACATATGGACCAAGAAGTACGAAGATTAGACTAATCCGTGTACTACCCACCATTCTCATGCTCGCTGAAGCGCCGTGTGTTGCAGCTCCCATAAACACTAGCGCCAGAAATCACTCAAGTCTATATTTAGTAAACTCTATGGGTTGGCGGATAGAGTTGAAATCCGCTCGCCTATTTTTTCATCCTATTGTTATAAATGCTGTCGAAGCATGCAAGCAATATTGATGTCCTTACCAATTTATCGCTTCCACGTTTGGATCTTCAACAACGAACGCCCTTCTGGTAGCTAACTCGAAAGTAACGACTCCCATTCCTCTATTGGTAGCTCAACAATTGCGTTTCCGCCTTACGAATGGGGAAGAACAGTGTTCCAGGTTTTTAAAGCCGCACATCTCCTTGCTTAGTATCTGAACCATAACGCTTTCCTTATTCTATTCAACCTCTGTTACTTCGATCTTCATCTTAAACCGCATTGCTCCCACTTGTCTCAACTCGTATTTTTTGTTTTTGTTTCTCTCTTTCTCTCTCTCTTTACTTGAAGCAATTCGCTTGGGACCGACTGGCGTTGCTGTCTTGACCTGGCATCGTCGACGTGAGTTTCGAATTCCTGAAAGGTATGCGTCAATACCACGGGATCCCCCTTGCATAGCTGACGGGCATCCACGCAAATCAAATGCCGCGAAAAGCCGATATATTGGAAGCACTTTCCTTGTCCTCAATCTGGCTCAGACCGTCGAAGCGAGCGCAGGCCCTATATATGCCTCGCGGTGCGCTCGACATCGCATCGCACATTACGCGATTTTTCGATTCCGCGGATATTCGGCGCGGAATTCGAGGGATATTGGACAGCTGAGTCGTCGGGGGCCGCTTCTCGCCATGCAAGGAAGACTTCTCGCATTCCGGCGACGCAACTTCGCGGATGGGTGCTCGATGGTGCAATAAGCAGTTCGAATCCCTCGTTATTTTTGAGCATAACGTATAAGAACAACGCAGCCGGAATACCCAACAAATACCCAACGAGCACTGTATTGACGTGTAGTGCAGCGTCATATGTGCAACTTCGAGGTTCGGTATCTGCCTGTGGAAATCAAAGATTTGCAGATATTACACTAGGTCAACTTTTGTTTACTTTTACGCTGCTTGCAGTGTGCTTTCGGAAAACAACTCACTTGTTTACAGTTTAACAGTGAAACAATGACAAAATCGAAGCACCGATGTTCAATTCTAAACACACATGCGCTATTGCGCCAGCGCATACCTCAGTCTATTGATCGTGTCTCATGATGACGTTCAAGGACTCGCGAGAGCGTTCATGTTCGCTTTGTACGTACTCACCTTTTAGTAAGGAACACATACTTGTGATCACTGTTAAGTAAAAACGTAAACGATTGTATGCTTGCTATATGTAAAAGTAGGGGTAAGGCATGTGATTGCGTATGTGCGTGTGAATAACATTGCTGTAGACGGGATATATATATATATATATATATATATATATATATATATATATATATATATATATATATATATATATATATATATATATATATATATATATATATATACTGTAACGCCCAGGCCGCGGTTGACGCCAATGGACGGGGCGGTCCTTTAGAGACAGCTTCCCACCCTCCTCCCTGTACATAACTTGTATGAATATTTTTCATCATGATCATCGTCGTCAAGAAAGGCGCATCATCGGAGGCCGCGCATGATCAGATGCGATGAATCCAAAGGCACGAGTTATCGGTAGATGTTGCTCGTGCAGTCCAGAGCTTGATGCTCGGACGTCATATACAAGTTTGTTTCCCGCTGTACAAAGCGAACCTCCTCTTACCTCTTCATCTTTCGAGTATAGTGCACACACTGACAAGTGCATTCAATCATCGCAATCCTCGTCGCCACAAATTCCTGTTCCTCAGCGAGTGTTTGAACGCCTTGAAAGTGGTACATAATGTGCACACATAAATGCGGTGCATATAAATCTCAACGGCCATGCGCGTGATCTGTCCTCAGCTACGATAGTGGCTCCATCTTCGCCGGCAAAGAGCAGGCATGTCTGCCGTTGACAGCTGATGTTGCGGCAACACGGGCCCACTGTTGACGACAGCCCGGACAACAGCATCAACACTGCAGGCTTTCCTGGGCAAGAAGCCGAGGACAAGTTCGTGGTCTGGGCGCATAGTGTCAACAAAGGGCGCCAATCACTTCCTGCCCACGAGGCGCAACAGCGTGCGCCTTCAGGCTGCCGCCATCGACAGCGACGCCAGCCAGCCTGCTTTGTCCAGTCGTTCAATATTTGAAGAGAAGACATAACATGGCGATGGATCACGAAATATCTGTTTTCCTCTGTTCGTTGTTCTCTTCTTGGCGCTTTGCAAGGAGCATCGATGAAAAGGCCAGGTAAGCGGGGACAATTGCTAGTCCCGAGTTTGCGGTGGTAGACATTTGATGTGGCGGCGTAGCATTCGCTCGTCGAAGTTTGTCGTCAAGTGCATTGTCACTCTGCCTGAATCACTCGGTTCTGAAGTATAGCGTTTACACTTTATTCTTCCAGCTGTTGGTGAAGGGTCTCCGACAAGCGCTGCTGCTAAAGAAGTTCAAAAAAGGTCATGCTCTTGTTGTGTGTCATTTGCTTTCAGTCAGGTTGTTTTGCTGGGCACGGTTACATTGAAGCTCGTTTCTTTTTTTTTGCTTTTATTCTCAAGAAGTTGCTTGAACGAACATATGAGCCACACATGAGATCACACTGAGGAACAGATTTAGAATTATCATTTCTGTGGTGTCGGTGCAGCCCGGCGTCTTCAGAAAATTAATTGGCGTCTCTGAAGAACGCCTTTGACGTATACATACATACATACATACATACATACATACATACATACATACATACATACATACATACATACATACATACATACATACATACATACATACATACATACATACATACATACATACATACATACATGCATGCATGCATACATACATACATACATACATACATACATACATACATACATACATACATACATACATACATACATACATACATACATACATACATACATACATGTCCACACCACAAAAACTTGATCTCAGGTAAAAAAAAAGTCAGTCTGATGTATACGGCACATATTTGTTTTATTTTGCCGCCTTCAAGATTCTGTCTGACTCAGCTGTGTGGTTTGTGATGACAGCACCTACACCGTGAAGCGAAGTATATTTAACTAAATAAATAACAGCGTGGTAGCCAACGGGCGCAGTTAGAGAAACTGAAGCGTGTATTCAAAAAAGGCCCAGTGGACTCGATAGACTGCGTAATCATCACCCCCCCCCCCCCCCCAAAAAAAAAGGCCTCGTATCAGCATGTAATCTGCAAATGTCGTCTAAAGACGATAGTCTTGCGTGTGGAGATAGTGAACAAAACATTTATTTGATGTTCTGCGCAAGAAAATTTGTCAATGGTATTCCGGAGGCACTGCGTTAGTGCCTCGAGCGTGCAGCGGAGGCGAACTAGTGCATCACGTCCCGTCACACGTGAGACATGAGTGCCATCTGGCAGTTTTTTTTTGGAAAACAAAGCGCGTGGCCCTGAGACGGGCGTGCGCGCCCGTCACAGAGGTGATAAGGTGTAGAACGCAAGGCGACGGGTAGGTGCCACCACCGTGTCCTCTTAGCAAAGCGTTGGAAACACTCGCTCGTTCGTGCAAGCGCTGTTGGTCAGCGCAGCGTGATAAACGCTACGGTGATTAGAATTACTTATGTATGCCTTTTCAAGTAAAAGGCGCACATGCAGAATATGAACGTGTTGTTATGGTGCCTCAGATATGCGCAATAATTGCTTTTAAATTGACAATCGCACACGTATGAACGCTGAAGCTTGAGCAACATTGGTGGGTGCTGCGGATGGGGTCGGCCGTTCGGGGTATCGTCTGGTGCTGTTTAGAGTACACGGTTCGCGATAAGGGTGGAAAAACAGGCAAATGTTCAGACAGACAGACAGACAGACAGACAGACAGACAGACAGACAGACAGACAGACAGACAGACAGACAGACAGACAGACAGACAGACAGACAGACAGACAGACAGACAGACAGACAGACAGACAGACAGACCAAAGTTTTTGCGTCGTAGGTCCCCAAGAAAGACTATCGTCTTAAAAAAAAAGAGAACTTCGACAAAAGCGGGTGCACACGCACGGAGAGATAAAGAGATAGAAAGGGAACGCGCTGAAATCGTAAGTCTTGTATGGACTCTGCCTCATGCGGTCGTTTCCCGCATTGCAAGATGCAGTCGCGTGGTATGCAGAGTACGTAGTACGCAGAGCCACTGGAAAAGCAATGCCGAGAGCAAACAGCCTTTTTTTCCCCCATGACTTACTCCTTCCTGTAACTTCTGTGAGTTTCGGCGTAAGACATCTGTGCATTCCCTATAGGCACAGAGAAACCTACGGAATGAAATAACACGATAAATACGTAGAGAAATGAAAAAGAAAGTCAGAGGGGAAAAAAGTAGAATACGTACTGTCGCATACCCTAAAAGTTCGCAGTGCTGGAGCTACTCCAGATTTTAGCATGCACTGGGAACTTTGAAAACAGCACATGATTCAACGTACTCTAACCGCGATTCACTTTATTTGTACTCCCTCCTCTTTCTATAGCAAGATTACTACAGGGCGCTCAATCACATGCGCATTTGGATGGCCATCTTGTAGCTTTTATGCTCACTTCCTAATTATTATGGCGCGCCATAATAGCTTTTCAGATGACGCAAGGACAGAAAACAATTTTATAAACTTAAGTCATTTTAAATGTTATGTACGAAATCATGAAGTGCTATAAAGTGACACGAATGCAACGAAACACATTTCTTACGTAATATATTCACACTCGGTGTACCGGTATGAATAAATGCAACACGCCAAAGAAAAAAAAGCATGTTCGATCCCTTCGTCATAGGAATCAGTAAAACATGAGAGCATTATTTCAGTAGTTCAATGTTTACTGTAAGTTACTCATATAAAAGAGCTCGTACAATGCTTATTATTGGTCGGCTGCTACAGCACCGTGCAAGCACCAACGTTGACACTTGGTGGTACACCTTCACCCCAACGACTAACGTTGACGATCAATGAAAAAAACTTTGAGGTAGCTGCAGTAGTTGACGGCTAGAGCGTAAGCAGAAAGTGGTACGACAGCCAGAAAAGCATTGCTGATTAGACGCAGAACTTGGGCTAAGGTCGCCATCCCTCGTCATGTTGTGGAGTATTAACAAATCGGCCGGGCTTGCTCGAAATGCCTGCAGACTGTTGCGCCGCGGAGTGGAATTCAAGAGCGTCCTCTCAAGGATAGTCAGGAGGCAGACACTGCCTTGTTCGGCCGCGCTAGCTTCAGCGTTAACGTGTTAGCAATAAACGAACACTACCAGTTTGCACGTTTCCTGCATCAGTGAACAAACCGGACCCTCCGTGACACGATAAATCTGGTTCGTTCTTGCGACACACGAAGTTTTCGTGAAGATAAGTGGCAGCTCGCGCTTCCGGTAGTAGCCCTCAGAGTACACATATCAGCTTCCCAAAAATTTCTGCAGTTTCGTGCGTTAGTTAATCGTTATCATCTGACTTATTTCGTCGAAACTCACTTTGTTTTACATGTTTATTGCATTATTCAGTGATTTAGCGCGTGAATCCCATAACGTTGTACGCGGAATATCGCGCAGGCTCACGTGAAATTGGCCAGCGCTGCGCCGCTTGTGCTTGACCATTTGTTGATGGATGGTCGCACACTGCAAGCTATTGGCTTGTTGACGGGTTTCACAGCAAAATCGGCGAAATGGCCTGTGCGCCCAGATAAACGTGGTGGCGTGGTTTTGTTGGTGTTGTTGAAGTCGTTCGATGAAGAGAATTTCTCAGATTGCTTTCAGCAGCGATACTGACAGAAACTACCCTGACGACGAGGATTTTTCCCTGGACATAGAAGGCTGTCAGCGCACCGAGAGTGAGAGCGACGATGAACGATCAGCTGCTGACTCTCGAGACGCGAGTTGCACTTCATTCTTCACGCTCGTAAGTCACTTTGGTTGTATTTAATGGATCATATTCTTCAGTGAGGTCAAAATAAAAGCATAGTTTTTCTTGTGCATTCCATGTAGCGCCGCTACTGTGGATAATATAGAGCGCCGCATGCCGCAACACACTATCGCTCGCCCAGCGACGCGAAATAGTTAGAGCGGTGAAACGTGCAGTTGCGGCAACAATCCATGCCTCTCTGCTAACTTCTGTACTACTGGTGACTTCCGAATAGCGTTGTTCGACGAATTTTCACAATTGCGAAGTTGCGAAAAGTATACGTGTGTATTCTTTCCGATATTCATATTTCGATCACGCTGACCGAACCTGCAACATTCGAGTGCAGTGAATGATGCACGGCTAGAGTCTGACAGCACGAGTATACAGTGCAATATGTTTGCCAACCATCACCACGTTAAACATGAATTCGGCCCCGTGCAGGAGCGATGACGCTACTCGCTGGCGGCCTACTACTGCGGCACATCCTTCAGGCAGGCTCGATTCATACGACCTCGGAGTGCAGTTGAGCTCATACGTCAATTGTCGTTCATGCAGTTGTCAGTAGCGCGCACAGGATTTCTGAAATTGTCGTTCATGTATTGTAACGGAGCTGAAATATAACCTTCACACCGCGGCGAATGACCAGGTGGCGAGCTTCCATGGTTTCAGAAGTACCTTGGTGTCATACACATTTAAGTGCAGCTCATGACCTTATTCGATAAAAGTGGCCCGATCCGTACGTCCACAAGTCCTGTCTGTTTCTATGCTAGCAAGAAGATTGACCCTCCGCTGGGTGGTATTTTGAATCGTACAGCCCGCCACCTATATTTCGTGGGCATTGCGAGTACCAGTCAATCTTCAGCGTGTCGCTCGGGAGCGTTATATGAGAACACATAAAAAAATTAATTTGGAGAAAAATTTTGTTACTAGGTATTTTCACTGAATTGCTACGTGAATTTTGATGATGAACTGCGTAAAGGTTCAAATTATTCATACAAAACTTTGCGCAGTACCCACGAAATTGAGTAGTTTAGCCATGACTGTTCATGCTTGCAATATTTCTTATTGGTGCCACTTTAAGCTATGTATTTGTGTCTGTTTAGTTGTTTCCAGGACTTTATGAATGCTGTCACTTTTTCTGCCTTGTATTGATGGGGTGTGGGGCTAGTCAAGCTGCATTTTTATTGCAGCTTTTTTCCCGCATTTCACACCACACGTTGTATGGTGTAACACTGTGGTGAAATAAACTTCAAACTTCAAACTTCAAACTTCAAATACATTGCCAGTATTTAGTATCGATCCAGCGTTGTTGTTGCGGTTTGAAGCAAAAAGCACCTTGACTGTGTTCGGTCAGATTTTAACAGAGAACCTTTCAGGAAATCGTTCCACTTGAGTCGATCGCAGAAAACTGTCATCATCATCATTTACGGGTATATTTGCCACTAAAAATTGGCTAATTCCCCATACTCACCGGTGATTCACTAAAAACGAGGACAACAGTTTGCCCACCCAATGGCTGTGAAGCGATAATGGCGAACCGAAGACCCCGAGTACGTATACAACTGGAGAATGATAGTACGGAATGGGAAAGGCAACGGCACCTGCGAGAAAGCCCAGAACCGATGGAAGGCTTACGCCACTGACGAGAGAGAGAGAGAGAGAGAGATAAAGATGCAAGGAAAGGCAGGAAGGTTAACCAGACGCACATTCGGTTTGCTACCCTGCAATGGGGAAGGAAAGGCAGGGAGGTTAACGCCACCGACGACGTGCCCATAGTTCTATGAGAGGTGCCAACGCTTGGTTTCAACGCAAGCTTTTGTCTTTGGAGTTTGGACAACCATTTCGTGTCCGTGACTGTCTGTGGCTAAACTCGAACCTAGCCCTGCCCTAAAAACCAGCGTAGAAAAAACCTAGCTAAAACCTACAGCAACAACCTAGAAGCAACCTAAAATCAGCATCATCTAGGAAAGGCCTAAAAACAGCCTTTAAGCAACTAGATTAGGCTTTAGAATCGTTCAGTTTCTCTGTTTCAAGCATTGCGCTGGTTATCGCAAGCTTTGATATCTTTTTTTGACATTTCCTATAGACATGTTCTTTTTTCACGCATGGTATGTTTATGTCATTCATGTTTTAGTACGGCCTCATTCCGTCGTAATCAGCAATGTTGCACACACAATCGATATATACGAGACAGACATTTTAGTGAAGTAAGGTGAAATCTCAGCTCTGCTGAAGGTTGGATATAGAAAATTCTGAGCGTTGCGCATGAAAAGAATAAGCGAAACCATTTATGGGAAACCACTCGATTTGTGGCAAATATAACGAGCCACAAGCCTGTATCAGTGTGATACCTGCTATGCGCGCAATTATACTGTACCCAGTCTTCGCGTACAGAAAAGCGTTCCGCGGAAGGTGGTGGTCCGATTTTGTTGCACAGTTTTGCTCTGTTCAGTTCGCCCGTCCTTTTCCAATTCCAGACTGGAACCGAGAAGTTGCCCTGCATCATCCCTGTTTCAACCTCAGTTCCCCAGGGAGGTCACCCTTTCATTCGCGTTTCAGAGGTACAAAAAGAAACTGAGAGGCGAGTGCGCGCACGTCTGTGTGTGCGTGCATCCGTTCGTGTGCATGTGGGTGTGCGTGCGTGCATAGGCAGGGGAAGACATTACAGCGTTCTGAGCGCGGCACGGTGAGGCCACAAGCCCGAGCCTCGAACCGTCGGGCGCGCAGGTGCGTGAACGCGCTCGAATTCGAAAACGAGGTGCACGGTTCAGCAGGAAAGCACCGAGAGATGCGGGAGTGGGCACCGCGTTGTTTTGTAACACTCCGCTCCA
The DNA here is from genome assembly GCF_043290135.1 of Rhipicephalus microplus. Lineage (NCBI taxonomy): Eukaryota > Metazoa > Arthropoda > Arachnida > Ixodida > Ixodidae > Rhipicephalus > Rhipicephalus microplus. The sequence continues at coordinate 60,010,518 of NC_134703.1, forward strand.
CAGAAGCCGTCCAACATCAGGGGAGGCCCTCCTCTTTCGTAATGGGTTCTTCGATCGAGAAATAATTCGGGAATTGGGTGGAACTCCGGGCTTCCGACGACGCTTCCAGAATTTTAATCACAAACGGTGACGACGAAGGAGGAAAATGTTGAACGGGTTTTTTAAAGGGGTGACGGGATAGCCGAGAGCAGAGGAAGGCTGCGTGTTGGGGAACAGCAACAGCAATGAACACGCGTACAAGGCAAAGAAATAAAGAAAACAGAAACAAATAGACGCGACCTAAGCCTCTTTGTTGTGAATCCAGGTTCGTGAAGAGCAGCGCCCGTGTCTAGGAGACTAGCCGAACACGCGCGCCCAGAGAACCCTCAGGCCGCTTTTGTTCGTACTTGATTCATCACTCTGCTGCTTCCGGGAGCAAAAGACGGTGAAAAAACCGAGCGCAGGCCAAGTTGTACCCGTTTCGGCGTTGCCTCTCGGCCGGTATATTGTAAGCCGGCGGCGGCGGTGGTGGCTCAGATTTTAACCGCGTTTTCCGGCTTATCCATCTATTTTCAGGAGTACAAGTGACGAAAATAACTTTCCTTTTTCGTAATTCATCTCACGAAAGAAAAGTGCGGACGTTTATTTTGTTCTTTATTTCTGCTTACGTCTTTTTATTTTTCACTGCACCTGGAATATGCCGTCTTTAATCAATTCCTTTCAATCCACTTCACCGCTGCGGCAGAGGTCTTCGATATACGATGCAGGGTTGATTTCGTTTCATAATACCGCAGAGGCGAGCTGAGGTTTAATTTTCTATTACGCTCTTCCCTTTGCCTTTCTCGTCTTGTGTTTTCCTCTTTCCCTCACTCCCGATATCTTTCCCTCGTTTTGCCTAGCGTAGTTTGCACAGCGTCAATGTTTGGGCGCTCCACAGACTTATGGGCGAACATCGGAGTTGAACCTTCTTTGTTTTCACTTGCGATACTCGTTCATTTGATTTACTAGTCCCCCTTCCTCTGCCTCGTTGATGTGCGTGATTTCTGAAAAGCCATTTATCTATTAAAAATGGGGCTAAATTAGTTCTTTTACTTTTCAACCAGTGCAGCGACGATGTCGCAATAAAGCGTAATTAATGAAGTTAAAGTTCGTTCACCACTTCTTCGATGTCGATTCAAAACTTCGTTTTGATCGCGGTAGTCTTGTTGAAAAATTAAATTTCTTCTTCGAAAATAAAGCACATCCTGTTTCATCATCGCTTAATATAGGGAAGCGTTCGCACAATCGAGGTGTTTGCTTTTCAGTCGAATCTGTTTCCTTTTATCGCTTTTTGAAGAGCTCTCTTATATGTCAGTTTTTTTATATACGCTCGTTGCAGAAAAATGAGCTTTCGCACGGCAATGCTTTTGAGCTTGCGCACGGCAGAGGCAGATTGCGCAATGTTAAGTTATTACAGACATCACGTCTCTTTTAAGCGAATGTCTATAGGTTCCTTGCAGCAGTAGCGTCTTGAATATTTTTTAGTGCAGTTTTCTGTAATTCACCGAATTGGTTATCGAACTGAGGAGTATTTGCATTTCTGTCAATTCGCAATTAACCCCTGCTGATCATTGGCAAGGTACATCGCACTTGCATGCAATAGAAAATCAGCATTCTTTCCCCCGTCCAACTGACTGTAAGAATCGAAACTGCACCATTTGTTTTTAGCGGAGAAACTGAAAGGGGCAAACAAAAAGCAGCCAGGCCTTCAAGAATGGCGCAGCAGAGTCACAGCGAAAGCTGTAAAAACAGCCGATGGTCTTTTTTGAACACTCCTGGGACAACTACCACACGCACTTACTTAATTTCATGGTACTAACTACACCATAAATCCTTATAATTTATATGTAATATGAGAGCGTATACTTTGCCAGTATTTGTCATTTCTCGAAGACGAATGGTACCGGCTATACGCTACATGTGTACTATGTTGTTGCTGTGGCTGACGACGACCGAGAATCGCGCCCGAGGCTTTCGTAATGGGGTTGGAACATTCAACGACCCACACGTTGCGCAATACACACTATTTGACGCCTGGTTGTTACTGTTCTCAAACACTTCATAAGAAACGCTAACGCGACTCCTTAGCCGACATGAAGCCTGCATAGGGTCAGTTTTCTACGCAGTTTTAAGCACCGGCATGTGTGAGTGGTAGAATACTAGGCTGACACTCGGAGGCCATGGGATCGAGTCTCATTATATTCTCAGAATTTTCCTATTCATTTAGTTTTTTGTTATATTTCTTGCGATAGCTGATACGAACGCCAGCGGCGGACAACTACGGCTCCAACATCGGGCCGTATTGCGATCTCAATATAACAGCTTTCACTGTAGCAGCTCATCTGTGACTTGAAAGTAAATATTTTTGATCTCCACTTAAAAAAAAAAAATACACGTCATGTTCCCAACATGCTATGAAAGTTTCTGCCCTTGGTGCGGGAGAAGTACTACACTTTATTATATTAGCCAGGGCTGCTCAAAGCATCCCCCACACCTTGCACACACAGAAATGACTCACATGCTGGAGCAGTGGGAGGCGCACTGTTCAGCTCAGACTTTGCCTCCCAGCAAGCGCTTACCACCTAGGTTGAATGGGTGGCTAAAATCCATTGGGGCCCACAACCAAGGCTCCCCCCCCCCCCCCCAAATAACTATCGCTTACTCCTAAATAAAGTTCCTCTCTCTCTCTAGACGGAACTCTGTATTGATGGACATAATTACACGGGCAAGAACGATTATCTCTTCAAATTTAGTTCTTAGTTTTAATAAAAACAGACCCAACGTCTCAAGGCCAATGTGGTCCACTCTTCAGTGATTGAAAGTCCGGCAAAGCACGAGCGATAACTTCTTGTTTGGTTACTTCCACGACTGCTGTCTTTACGTTTCCTTCTCCACTGATTTTGAAGGCCGTGTACAAAATAATCTCTCACCCATAAACCCGAGTCATAATTTAAAACAACGTACAGCGCAATGACGTCGAAAGCTGGGCGAGCTGGTGATAGTTAATGTTTACTTGTGAAGCAGCGCATGAGGACGAGGCACTACAAGAACGAAAAGGACTTCTTTTAGGCCTTGTTATTTTTGTGCCTCGTCCCCATGTGTCACCTCACAAGTAAACACGAACGTACAGCACGTTTCACACGGCATTGTCGACCCGAAGGTCGTGGGTTCGATCACAGCCGCGGCACTCGCATTTCGACGGGGGCGAAATGGTGATGGCCCGTGTACGGTGCGATGTCGGCGCACGCTAGAGAACACCAGATGGTCAAAAGTTTCGGAGTCATACTCTACAGCATTTCTCATAATCATGGCGTGATTTTGGGACGTGAAACTCCGCGTATTAGTATTAACACGGCATCATAAAGCTGACTTTTAATAAATGTGACCTAGCAGATACGACCTAGTCTTTTCGTATAATCTTTCTTTCTACGTGCCATAGGAGATTGGGTGACGCATATCTCACATTTAAGAACGCAGCTCGTTAAGCGTTTGCGATCCACCGGGAAATGCAAACAGAAATCATCCTCAACATGAACCGGCACGCGATCTGTTCGTCCTCTTCTTGAGCTACTGCTTAAGTCGCTCCTACAACACGCGCGCCTATTTGTCCGGCACGGAATGCGATTACAATGGTGGGTGAGCGTGCTGCGTGAATAAAAGTATGCGGCATCTAGTAGCAATGGGAAGAAAATAGCGTGTAGTATCTAAACTTTACTCACGCTACTGGAATACCGTAACATCGTGTAATAAGCAGTCCCGTGACTAAAAATCTCTTAACATATTCTGTCGCATCGCTAAACACAAGCAGCATCGCGTAGTAGCTAGTCATGTGACATGTTCCGCCGTGAAAGACGTAACAGCTAGTCACCTAATTGCTCTTGCAGAAAATCCCGTGAGAGCTAATCGCGTGACTGAAATCGCGACATCACGTAACAGGTAGTCACGTGAAATGTCTAGTCAAGTCTAGCAATACTTATAATGGAGTACGTCTAGCAAAAGCTTTGCTTTTCTTGCTAAATATTGACGCCTATACGCACACACTGAGCGTGAGGAGGTAAAAAAGGGAGGGAAGAGAGTAATGCGTGTACGAGATAGAAAGAAAAAGAACATAAACTAAAGAGAGACAAACCATTGGCCCCGTATCTGCATGGTAATCTGCAAATGTCGTCGAAAGACGACAGTCTTGCGTGTGGAGAGAGTGAACAAAACATTTATTTGATGTTCTGCGCAAGAAAATCGGTGAATGGTATCCTAGAGGCGCTGCGTTAGAATGCCTCGAGCGTGCAGCGGAGGCGAACAAGCGCATCAAGTCACGTCACACGTTAGACATGAGCGCCATCTTGCAGTTTTCTTGGAAAACGAAGCGCGTGGCTCTGAGACGGGTGTGCGTGCCCGTCTCAGAGGTGATAATGTGTAAAACGCAAGGCGATGGGTAGGTGCCACCACCGTGTCGTCTTAGCAAAGCGTTGGAAACACTCGCCTTTTCATGCAAGCATTGCATGGTCAGCGCAGCGTGATAAGCGCTGCGGTCCTTAAAATTACTTTTGTATGCCTTTTCTAGTAAAAGACGCACATGCAGAATATATACGTGCTGCCATGGTGCCCCAGACATGCGATATAATTGCTTTTTAAATGACAATTGTACAAGTATGAATGCTGAATCTTGAGCAACATTGGTGGGCGCTGCGGATGGGGTCGACCGTTTCAAGTACCGGTGCCGTTAAAAAGAAGACAGACAGACAGACAGACAGACAGACAGACAGACAGACAGACAGGCCAAATCTTTTGCGTCGAAGGTCTCCAAGAAAGACCATCGTCTTTAATATATACATATATAGAGAAAAAAAGAGGAAGCAATGTTCACGTCGTCTAGTCATTAGATATTGCACCCCCTGGCAAAGCCGCGTATGCGCAATAGCCCCGCCCACGGATGGAGACACTGCGCGCAACCTCCGTTCTATAGCGCATAGTCTGGCTGCGCCCGATCGTTTCCAGAGAGCCACGGGGCGTACTAAGAAAGTTCATAATTCCAAGAAAAAACAGCCACGCATTTCGAAGCAAGAGCTCGACGGGTAGTACAACCGGCGACGGGTCCGTGTTTGCCGGAGCCAAGCTTCGCGTGACCTATAGCAATATTTGATTGCATGCGCGGATACACAAGGATACAGGGAAAAGAGGGAGAGAGCAAGCTGGCAACTGCCACCTAGGGGGGAACAACGTCTGCTTGCTCTTTCGGGAGACAAACTGCCCGAATTTTCACACATGCATCTTACCAATGTGGCTTTGACCCGCCGCCCGTGACAGAAGATTGGAATCAGTGTTGGAGGGGAACCAGTGTTCACCACGGTGTTTACTCGATCATGACGCGCAAGTCACAATATTGGCCTTTTGTCATTGGGTATGAAACTGACTTTAAATTATAAATACGAAAGCTACGAGCTGAAATATTTATGGGAATACAAACTGTGTTCTGAACTGAGGAAGGAAGAAAGGGAGGGAGGGAGGGAGGAGGAAGGAACGAAGGGCGGAAGGAAGGAAGGAAGGAAAAGAGAAGGCGAAATGCTTGAAGGGCAATATCTTATATAATTGCCACTTTTCTGCAAATGGGGAACAATTAAGCGACAATTTGTCCTTCGAAATATTACGCTGTAGCCATCTGACATTTCGTTTTACGGCACCTTCAACATCCTCTGTAGCCGTACGAAACTTTGATTCGTCAACACCCTCTGGTACTTCGAAACCGAATATTTCACGTCGCGTGGTCAGGTGAATGTTGGACAACACGAGTTGTCCCCGATTTCTCACCATAACAACATCAAGACTCGTAGACTCTCTTGGGCATTCACCTCAGGTGAATCGATGGCTGTCGCCTTCCCGAATGTGCATGAAAATAAAGTTCAGAACCACGAAAAGCTTAAGTTGACGGCCTGTTTTTTTAATTAAATGCATAGAAGGAGAGGTTGGTGCCAACGCGTGGCGTCGGCTACTCCTCTGCTCTTGCACAAAAGTCGACATCGCATATTTTGTAGCAAACACAAGGCTATACATTTGTACATAGCACAACAATTATGCAATCAGTCGACGCTTTTCAATACTGAGTGTCCATACCACACAAAAATGTTTCTACACTACACAGAAGTGTGTCCACACCACACAAAGTTTGTAAAAACACAAGTAATCATGCCAATTTAAGTGTTCACACAAAACATGAAAGTTCAAAAAAATGTCTAAGGTGATTTTAGACTGAAAACTGATCTGTTTTCAGCCAAGCGCTGTCTTCATTTTCGTCTCCTAACGTCACGTGCTCTCCGGTTTTGTTCGCCGCCGTAAAAATGGCACATCGCGTGATGGTGCGTCCCATGACTTCATGTGACGTCGCGATGATGTCAGCTGATTTTGATTTTTTTTTATGCTTCGTCTTCCAAGCCTCGGGACTGTCGCTGGTCACGGTCACATTTCCCGTTTGATGAGGAATCTTCGTCTTTCTCCTTTCAACAGTGACTAGTAGATTTTTTCGCAGATCTCTCAGACGAGTGAGACTCTATCGCCGATGATAAGCCAAAATGGCGCTGCCATAAACTCGACATCACGGACAATGACTGGCGTAGAAAGAAGAAGAAGAAAAAGAACTCGATAATCTGAAGCAGCGCGCTTGGCATGCAGCACAGCAATTTCGCGCCGTGTGCAAGTTACGTTGTGAGAAGGCGGGGAAAAATAAAGTTTGTTCGCCGAAAATCGATCGTTCCAGTATTGTATACTGACTACGCCTTGCGTAGACTTCAGCAGTATATATGCATCTGAGCCTGCATTAAGGATGCGCAAAAGGCTAGCTGCGGAGATCGGGTGCATTCAAATGCGTGCGAAACCATGAAGGAATACGACTATCGCGAATGCTACGGCCTCTTTCTGTCGTAGTCGCGTGAACCACGCTGCCAGTGGTCAATATGCGCATGAAAAGATTCCTCCGCGTCGTCACGACGTGCGAACGGCGACAGATGTTGCGCCACGGCCACCAGTGGGCACTGTGGACATTTATCTCTACGCGTATCCTCAACTCGTGTTTCCTTTGTTTGTGGGAGCAGTGGTGAGAAACAAGGCGGCGGAATGGAAGCCCAGGGAATAAATTGGGAAGCACTGAGTGCATCTCGGATGCGACATACAACCGAGCGGGGTTCTTTTCTTGATTCTTGGTTTCCTGCGAAAACCAAGTGCCCACGCGGACTAGATATATACTGCAGAATCATAGAGAGAGAGAGAGAGAGAGAGAGAGAGAGAGAGAGAGAGAGAGAGAGAGAGAGAAGGCAGATGCATGAAAACAAAGAAACAGTGGAAATGGAAAAGAAAGAGAAGGAACGCGGGGCTGTTATGAAAAGTGGCTCCAGACCACGTTATCTCCAGTGTTCTTGTCGGTGCCGCCGTGTTTTGTCGCTCGTTTCACGCTCGCGCATCGTGGAGTGGCGGCCATTATTCGAGCGTGGTAAGGGGCGGAAAATAGACTCGGTCGGATGCCGTTGCCGAAAAAGAATAGAAGAGGGTGAGGATGCAGAAGAAGAAGGAGGTAAAGACCGACACGACGAGAAACGAATCGACAGACTTTTGAGTGTCGTTTTCCGAAGCACTCCTCGGGGAATCAAACAAAGCGTCTGTTTTTAAATTGAAACGAGCGCGGAATTGCTGCTGTTGCTGCTGCTGTCGATATTGGTAGTCGCGGTTGCTTCGTAGAGTTGTAAGAAAGAGAGAGAGAGAGGTGGGGTGAGGGAAAGGTTGTGCGTACAGGAGGCGAAGATGCACGCCTTGGGTGTCTGCGAGCGCGCAAACGACGAGTTGCTGTTTCTGTTGTCGTTTTTCGCTCTCTCGAGTTACGCTCTTTATGTTTTACGGCAACGCCGCAGTTTTTTCTCTTTTATTTCTTCTTTCTTGTTTTTTGTTTGCCTGCTCGATTCAGCGCCCACGGTTTATCCCACTCTCCACTTATACGTTGCAAAGAAATCAAGGCTTCGACAATGAAAGGGTATACAAGCAAACAAACCTAAGCCGTTGCATCGCACCGCATAACCTTGCCTTCAGCCGTGTGTTGGCTTCGCATTGGGGATGCTCCCATAAACAGCACGACGAGAGATCTTTCGAGAGTGAACAATGCCGAAGGAACGGGAAAGGTATACGAACGCCGGTTCCGAATCAAACGACTGGATGCGAAGAAGAACTAGAGGCAGGTGTTTCTCTTGGAAACAGAACGAATCAAGAGCTGCAAACAAAACGTAGGCTCGGACCTGGAGATGTCGTCGACGCATCGCGTCGTGTCCCAGTGAAACACATGCATAGGTGCTCAAAGACGCATCAAGGTGTGTAGAATGCACATATAATTTAAGCTTGTGTACCAACCTTGCCGGGGGGGTGAATACGTGCCGTCCGCGCCGGTTGTTGAGGCGAGAGACCACTTTCGAATAGAATGGACGATTTACAAAAGGCTTGTAGGGGCGCCTTGCCTCGGAGTGCTTTGACAAATCACAAGTATACCGAGTGAGGTGGTCATGGCTGGAAAGATGCTGTTGAATGTGCAAGATATCTCAAGGGGCTTTATTGACGTTTTGCTTTTGCTTACCAGTCGTACGTGGTCCATCACGGTTTCTTTAGTACGCGTAAGTTTGCATCTCTTGTGCCGGCTCCACGCTATAGAAGTGAGCGTGCTCGGAGATTCGCCGTTTCGAGTTGCGCATGCACTAAGCGCGAGTTGTAACCCGGGTGGCCGGAATCATGAAATGTTCAGAAGGCGTGTCTAGAGCACGCAGAAGCTGCACACGTGCGCTGAAGTGCAGTAGAAGACGTGACCACGAAGCAGTGAGCTACAAGTGGCGTGCATGCGGGACCGATAAGACAGAGAGCACGTATGTCATGAATGTTCCGCACGAATAGATAATGTCTGCTCTGTTGGGAATGGCGCTTTGAATTTAATCGACCTCTGCGGTATTTTACATTAACCATCACAGACCAAAACTTTGATTGATATCTGGGGTTTGACGTCCCAAAACCACCATATGTATATGAGAGAGGCCGTAGTGGAGGTCTCCGGAAATTTTGACCACCTGGGATTCTTTAACGAGCACCCAAATCTGAGCACACGGGCCTACGACACTTCCGCCTCCATCGGAAGTGCAGCCGCCGCAGCAGGGATACGATCCCGCAACCTGCGGGTCAGTAGCCGAGTACCTTAGCCACTAGGCCACCGCGGCGGGGCAATCACTGGACCACCGCCGCGGGGCCAGACTAAAACTTTATTAACCATGCGCGCGCGCGCGTGTGTGTGATTGGTATTCATAAATACTTTCAATCCCGTGCTATAGTTCATGCTCTGACGGACCTAAACAAAGTGTTTTCATACCATACGTATTTTAGTCAATACTGTTTCTCGCCGACGCTAGCGGAGGAGACCACGTCGGATGGTGTTTACCTATGCTTGAGCGGGCTGGCTACCTCATTCTGAGTCAAGGAGGTTACGGAGATTGAAGGAAAATGGAAACACACACACACACACACACACACACACACACACACACACACACACACACACACACACACACACACACACACACACACACACACACACACACACACACACACACACACACACACACACACACACACACACACACACACACACACACACACACACACACACACACACACACACACACACCGAAAAGTTTGCGTCAAATTTAAGCAATAATCAATTTGCTTACTACAGCACCCGCCCTTGCGAAATGATGAAATTGCTAGCAGAAGAGCCAACGGTAGGGGCTAGTTGAAGTAACGACCGTGACAGTTCACGAGCGTCCTGTGTACACATGTGCGTTCTTTTCGTGTGTCCTTTGAGTTTGAGCATCGTGCAGCAAGTTTCTAGTTGGTTGCTGTTTTTACTGTCTCATTCGAATTTCTCGCTATCGCATTCAGTGCTTCAGGGTTGAGGCGAAACTGTGAGTTTTTGTTTTCTCTCGGCTGCGATGCATCTCATCGAAGAACATCCATTATGACGTAGTCACACGACACACACACACACACACACACACAGAGAGAGAGAGAGAGAGAGAGAGAGAGAGACAGACAGACAGACAGACAGACAGACAGACAGACGGACGGACGGACGGACGAACGGACGGACGGACGGGCAGACAGACAGACAGACAGACAGAGATGAAAAAGGGCACATACAATCACGCGTTATAAAAAAAAAGCTGTTCTTTTCTAACGAGCTCAGCATGTGCGCAACACTCATCCGAGTGTTGCCGAATATATTGACGCTAGCGGCTTCGAGCCCGTCGTTGGTGCCTGTATACATTCAGTACGCGCGCGAGAATCTCAAAGCAACAACATATTCGAATACAATATCAGAACAAGTAAAACAAATACAAAAAGAAGCAAATTCAGGTGGCTGAGCCTCGTCTAAAAAACGAGTAGTCTCTTGACTGTGCAATCCCACACGCCGAGGCAGCGCCTGCGATTTTTTCGAGGAGTTGCCGCCGCCAGTTCGCGTGTGTGGCGACGAGGATATCGAAGCGGCTGCTTGCCTTTCACGGTCATCTTTGTCTTCTTGTTCCATTTTTTTTTCTTTTTGGCCATGTGTCCCCTTTTCTTGTACAGCATTTCTTTCCGCCGGATGAAAAGCTTTAGAGAGAGACCTATCAAATATAGATAAACATAACAAAAATATGGAGAAGGAAACAAAAAAAAAAGGGGGGGGGGGATCACAGCTGACCGCCGTCTTGCATTTTCGAGCGAGCTACAGCGTACGGCAAAACGTATTCAGCACGAAAGGAGCCAAGCGAAATATCAGCCCCCCCCCTCCCTCCCCACGCGCGCGCTTCGGCTCCGGCATCTTGCGTCCTCAACATAGGCTCCCTGAACCTGATCTGGCTGTCGGTATGGGCCGCAAGAGAGGAATACCCGGGTGTGATATATGGTGAGCAGTGAAATTGAGGCGAATCTGTGCCGACCACTGGAGCAGGCTCGCTCTGTTTTCCTGGCCACCCGCTCGCTGCTTCGTCGTGGCAACGCCAAACGCGCGGTTCCTCCTGCCTTTCTCATCCCTTGATGCACGGCGCCCCTCAAACCTCCACTATACGTCAAAGCATGTTCGCTGTCAAGGGAGCAAAAAAGTTCACGCAGGAAAAGCGTCAGGTTGTGTATAGATGGGCTCCGCGTGGCATTCGAATGATCGGGAAGGACGAACGCGGAGCATCACAGGCGAACCTATACGGAGACGACGGCAATCGTCCGAGCCGAAACCTGAGGGATGAAGAAAGGCAGTTTAGGCGCACTTCTATAGTCGATGCCGCCCCACACCGGCGCGCGTGCGTCTCTCTTCCTTCCCTCTAGAATTTCGACGAAAGGAGCACGCCGCACTGGGGCGCGAACTTTGGCAGGTATCGCGGCTCCTTCGTGGACATCAGCTCCTGGGGCCGTGTGAAAAGGTGGAATGGAAATGATATTCTGCGAAGATTGCAAAAAACAAATAAACTGAGGCAGCGGTTTCGTTTTTCTTTTCTAACTTCCGATGCTCTCAGCGAGTAATATAAGCAGGAAAGCACAACGTTTGTTGACGTAAAGGATGGCCAGAGAGAGAGAGAGAGAGAGAGAGAGAGAGAGAGAGAGAGAGGCAGAGGTAGATAGACAGATAGATAGATAGATAGATAGACAGATAGATAGATAGAGAGATAGGAAAACAAAGGTAGGTTAGCAGGCAGAAACATCACTTCGCTAACCTACAATTGGAAAAAGGTAATGGGAGACGTAAGGTGGATAGGATAGGTGGTGGTGGTAGTGGTTAGAAGATGAGAAAAGGCACCTAATTTCTGCAACCCGGTCGGGAGCACGGCGCAGTGCCTAGCGAAGAAGCAAGGCATACGTATACGAAGTGTAAGGAGAGGGTAATAAGAGAGAGAGGAGGGATAGGCCGAACCGGGCCACCGTGGATCGTGGCTTCGGGACTCGCTTTGTAATACAGCAAGAGAGCTATATACAGACCACCGTTGGCGTTCTTGAAAGATTCATGCCCCAGGAAAATTCCGTCTGTGGCGAAGACGTGAAAAAAGCGAAGAGCTGAAGGAATGTAAATCCAAGGAAAAAAAAAACGTAAAATGCACGTAGCCCCCGTCCGTTTGCGATCACCTCTTCTTGGACTTAGCCTTTGTTTGTTTCTTTTTGTTTCTTTCTACTTCTCCCTCTGCGCTACATGTTTATCGACGAATACTGCGCGGCGTGCGTTCTGCTCCGATGGGCTACGGTGGCGTTTCACTGCTGTGAGTCAAAGTTTGAAAAATGGGATGCGGATGGTGAAATTTTATAAGCTTTGTTATCCGCTGTGCTTGCCCGCAAGGTATATTTCTGTTTAATACAAACGTCTGTTGGAGCCGCTCACGGTTTCCTCGCATTTACAACGCGAAGTTCATTATGCTACAAGTGAAAATTTCGGTAGCGATTAGGTTTTTCATTCCGACTGTTTGTAAATGTGTGCATGCATCTGTCTATACGCGCGTTGCGAGTGTATGTGCGTGGAATGGCAAAACCCAGACCCTTCATTAAGCACAGCCTTATAAAAAAAAAAGGAGGTAAAATACACTCAGCTTGGCCTGGAATAACGTAACAATTGTGTCCTCAATGTTATTCTTTTCTGCCACCGGCCACAGTGGTTCTAATGTTTTGGCACCCATATTATCACCGGGATCTGCCGATTGCAGCGGTGGGCGATAACGAAGAATGTAAAGAATGTATTGGACAGATAGGAGTGCCTACTTATTATCTAAATGAAGTTAAATTATAACTATTTTTCAGTACATTACCAAACCTAAAAGTTTGATTTAGAAGTTAAAATATAAATGAATTCTTTCTTTTTGTGACGAGATGCTCCAGTACCGTAATTTTTTTTTGGAGAATGTACGTTACACCTCATGGTACCGCAGTTGATAGCAGTAAAGAAGAAAGCGTGAAATTTAGCTTTTGCATTGTGTAAATGACATTGATATGGTGATCTGATATTAGAGGGGCTAGTAAGTCACCTGTACAAAGTTTATCAGGAATGACATGGTGGTTTCTGGGCGTTAAACCTCACATATTAATCAGAGTTTATCAGGAGATCCAGCTGCAATAATTTTGCAGTAATCATGCATGACCTAGAGCCAAAAAGAGTAAACAAGAAATGAATTTTTCGTAATGGCGGAGCGAAGTTACGCAGTTATATGGTATTAGGCTGTCCTAGCTTATATTCTTGATTGATTGATCAATATGTGGAGTTTAACGTCCCAAAACCACCATATAATTCTGAGAGACGCCGTAGTGAAGGGCTCCGGAAATTCCGACCACCTGGGGTTCTTTAAACGTGCAGCCAAATCTGAGTACACAAGTCTACAGCGTTTCCGCCTCCATCGGAAATGCAACCGCCACAGCCAGGATTCGATCCCGCGACCTGCTGGTCAGCAGCCGAGCACCTTAGCGACTAGACCACTGCGGCGGGGCTAGCTTATATTCTTCAATCGAATGATAAAAGAATACTAACAAATCATCATAGAGCCACTCCTGAAAATTTCGAAGTTCGACAATAGCCTTTCAAACAAAAAAAAAAGCGAAAAAAGAACCTCTTCTAAACTGTCTCCGTAGGTATTGTGGTTCCCAACTGAAATTTGTGTGCGACAAGGAAATGAAACTTCGAGCTGTGACTAAATATTGTATCGCAACAATTGCATGTAATAAAGGGCGCATGACGAATTGCATTGTACAGCGCTAAATACGAGACGAAAGACTACAGAGAACGCACGAACAAGCTGCCTCTCAACTGGAAGCTCATTGCATACTACATACAAGTGTTACCATGTACCCCCATACACAAAGTAAACTGATTATGAGCAAAACAAAAGAGCACGAGAGGTACCACAATCTTGCTTGCGCTTGACATTCAAGAATTCAATTTCTTTATCACTTAAGGAGATTAAAAGCTGGCTGACGCACGTAGCTTAATTTTCTTTGTATCTATGACGAATCCTTTGTTCGTGCATAGATGTTTATCTAGGAGTTCAGTACTATTGCTCCCTTGGCAAAACAAGGCGTGTTTGTTGGGCTAGTCGATTCATGGTTTCAAATTTGTTTGAAGTATGTGATGAAGCCAGGCCGCAAAAAAAAAAAGAAAAAAAAATGTGCAAACACAAGCGCATAACTTCCAACTTGCTTTATTTATGGAAAGCAGGTGAAATTCGTGGGCAATAAAAACACAAACAGCGAGGAACAGTTCCAATGTCAGAGAAAAAAAAAAGTGAGCAGCTGGGCGTGCGCATACGTGCGAGGGAGTGGCCTGATGTGCCTATCTGAGAATTGTACTTCCTCCCTTGATAATTATATCAAAGAAGAGGTTTGATTTGATTGATATGTTGGGTTGAACGTTACAAAATCACCATATGATTATGATAGACGCCGTAATGAAGGGCTCCGATCGAAGGAGAGCTGACACAACCATCCCTACTTTTTGCAACGAGAAACACCTCCATGACTTCCCTTTCAGTTATCGACTTGGTGTGTGTGCTCCTTCGTCCTTCGTCTAGTATTTCGCGCCGTAAAATTCCAATCGTTATGGATCAAGATCAACTAGCCCGGCTACCCTTTCTGTTGTCCGCGATAGAGGGCGCAGTCCCCATAATAATGCAAGCACCGGTATGCCTTCTTTATTGGTTTTTGCATTTGGGTGCGCCTCCTATGTTGCGCTAACCACCAAAGCGCAGTTCTACACTTCACTGTCTTCAGTTGAAGCGATTTCTCGCAGCAACGGCGACAAGCCGTTCCCCGTCTTGATACATGTCCGCGAACATCTGCGACCACACAACGCCTGATATCTGTTTCGGTTCTTCTGCAGGCAAACTTACTGTAAACCACGGCGACCACCGACGAAGACTTGCTGTAGTTTGACGAAGAGCAGCAAAGTTTAATGCATTCCTCGAACGACGTCATATATTTTGCTTCTGTTACTGCATACAACGCGCTAGTTTTCTTGTCCCTGCAATCCGGAAAAAAATGTAAAAACTTCCGGCCACGCAAGTTTGCCAATTTCGGGGGTAGCCCTGCTACGGCGTTAATAAATTGTATCACGCCGTGTAACTGCGCTTGTTGACAGATGACGGTCTGTACTACTCGCGTGTTATGCTGCGCAACTTGTATTAAGAATGAATAATGGGAAGGAGAGCAACAGAAATAAAGCGAAGAGACCTTAATTTTTTGTCAAACTCACTTTACTGGCGCCGCTCGGAGTGATTTTCACCTGACGTAGTAGACTGTCATATCGTGATAAATTACGAGAAAAATTGATTGTTTCTTCGAGTTGACCATTGTGTTGCCTTATCATTCTTTTGACATTGAACACGCAGCTAAAAAAGAAAACAAATCATAATCTTTAGTGTCTCTGTCAGAACCTCGCAAAAAAAAAGTCTCGTCCACTTTTCTTTTTTTTTTGGGGGGGGGGGGGGGGGGGCATGCATACCACCAGCTGGTACCTGTGCTGATCACTCTTTAGACACTTGTTCCTCAGTTCACAAAATCCTGGTGAAGGCGTACGTCAGTCTTTAATTGCGCAAGAAAAGTATGTGTATTAAAAAATATTTACTGTGCTATAGCTTCATCAAAGCTTTAGAAAACAATCTCTTGTATGAAAAAGAAAAGAATAATAAAATGATCACACCTCGACTTAAAGCGAGCACCTTCTAGAGCGACAGTTTAAATGCTAGAGGCTAGTATACTTAGATTTATATCAGATGTAAAGAACCCCCATGGTCGAAATTTCCGAAGCCCTCCATGCTTCGTGCCTGATAACTAGAGACCGGATTTTCGCAAATGCCTATTTTGTTCCTTGCGCTCGTATCACCCCATTTTTTTACGAGCATAAATTAGAATCTAACAATGAATTTTAGTGTTTTCATGGCACTTATGAATGCCTATTTGGTTGTTTGTGCATAATGTACAAAAATGCCTACGAATGCCTATTTTAAATATCAGTGCCTTCATGCAGACACTACTCGTGGTTCTTTAAAAGTAGAATTTCGTCAGCTGAAGTTGAACTTTTGCACGGCTTTCTGCTACCATCGACGAGACATGCCAGGGGGATTTGTGCCTAGCTGTCCATGGAATCTTGACGTGCGATTTTAACAGGAATGTTTGAAGGTCCGTCGCTTTACTTTATGCACGTGACGATCACCGTGAGACACAGTTGTACGCCAACTAAATGAGGGTAGCTAACCAGCATGCGAAATTCTTATGGAGGTTAGAAGTTCGACAACTTAAACCATCTAAGAGGCAGAATTTTTTCGATTATTTTTTCGCAAAATAACCTGCTAGTCCTCGAAAGAGCTGTCTTAGATGATAGTCACTGCAGAACACTACATCCTATAGGCCTAAAAGAATGTTTAAGCCTAACCTACCCCAAACCAATAGACATTCGAAATTTGCCGCGTACTATAGCACTAGACCTCTTCCGGAAGAAGAGCATTCGCACTGCATTTCAGACTGCGTTGCTAGTATCAAGGGATCTAATATGCAGCTCAAACGTCCTGATCGTATCCGGTCTTTACTTAATAACAGTGTGAAGAAGAAAGTCAGGGCAGTAATTTCAGATAAGAGAGGGTATATCGTAATTATGATGGACAGTATGTTCTAAGAATAAAGCATCACCAGCCGTAGTAACTCTATATTAGCGCATGAGTGCAGTCACGTAGTTATATTTCACGTTTGGGGGGCTTTGTTTTAAACGGCAGAAAACGTTTCTCCATGCAACATATACACAAATATAGGATCGATTGCTAAGGAAATCTCTCTGTAGCGTAACAAAACGCACTTGGCTTTAAGAGAATATTGTCACGACTAATAACCAGCAGCACGACAGAAGAAAACGAAGCCATCAACACGAGCAGCGGTTTCTGGCTTTCCGAGGAAGACGATGCTGGGGTGTCTGGTCTTGTGTTCTTGTGTGCGTATACAGATTTGTCTCTTCTCGTCATACTGAAGTCCCTTGTCTAGTTGTATTACGCTCAAATAGGTAAATAACTATTTGAGCATAATATAATCAGTGCCCAAGATGAGTGCTAGATGATGGCAAATAATGTGTGGCTTGTTTCATTTAGTAGCGCTAAACTGCCTTTTTCTAATTCTTGGTTCTAGTGGAGTGAAACACCTCGTATATTTACATAACAACACCTGCTGTGTTTGCGCGATCATCTTGAAAGCGAACGCAACGTCGGACACAATGCGCTGAACAAACTATAGGTGATAGAACGTTTTTCGAAGATCATGGATCATGGTTCGGATCATGGTTTTACGTCTTGCAGGCCAACCAAGTGACGCGGGCATTGACATTGTTTTTAAAATCAACCGGGTTAAGCGACCACTTGTAGGCGTGCAATGGACATGCATCTTGACGGCGCTTTCTTCCCTTTTTCTTTGTTTTCTCCTTTAATGCCTTCATCTCTTCCCACAGTGTTGGGTAGAGAACCGGACGTGCCTCCCCGCCTTTCGCTCCTTTCCTATCTCCTCCTTTTGTTATGTGTTTGTATGATCCACCACGCGTTGCCACGCAGACGCACAGATTTCCGAGAGAAGGGAGCCCCATTTTGATAAAGCACGAATAAATAGGTAAAAGGAGTGGATGTTTGCAGACTGACGTCCAAGAGCACGCATCTTCACTAACGACCTCTGGAGCCCTGGTCGCAAAACCGCAAGCAGACCGAAAATCACGCACGTCGGCGCGTCGTAGTGTCGAGGTATTCGCGGGGCCATACACGTGGGTGACATTGCATCGATCGTCTGACGAGTCGGCATGCACGCAAACCACGGCAGGCAGATGCGGGAGTATACCAGTGGCGCGCAATCAGCTGCCGCTATCCTCGTTTAGGCGTTCTACGCAGGTGCTCCACTGGAGCGTTGGAGTCAACGTATTCGAAGGAGAGTACGTTCGGGCTCAGCGCCACCAGCTTTGTGGCGACTTTCAAACTTTTTTGACAACTTCATGCGCTTTTAAAGAAAAACTAAAGAGAAACAGGGTTTAGATTCATAAACCACACATTGAAAACTCCGATGCCACAAGTTTCACTATCGTAATTTAATTAGCGGAGAAAAGTCAGGTTGAATTTTTATTTCTACACTTCGCGCCGAAACGTTCATGCGTGACGTCGAGAACTTCAAAATGTGTTTTTCGCGTTTTCGCGACAATAACTCGATGAAATTTCCCGAAACTTCGTAAGCTAGGTGTACGGCACCCATGGATGTCAATGTGTTTCATTTTCATCGATCAGAAGCTACGTTACATTCCGTAGATTCCTTCAAAATCTATGACGAGTCACGAGGTTTGGTGTGGGAATCTGAAGGTGCCATCTCCACCCACAATTTTTGATCGTGCGCTTTCTTGCTTACCAAGCGTTGTCTCGTGGTAAGACTGATGTTCTCGGGATTGTGAAATTGTACTTTACTCTTAGGCGAAAAATCAGTCTTCTATTTAGCGTCCTTTCAAAAGCGATCCCGCGCACTAGTATGTCGGTGCCCGAGTTGGGAACGATGCATACTTGGAAAATCAGCACTAACACGATAAATACACAAGACGAGGACACGGTAACGAGCGCAGTCAAACAACTGAATTTTAAGAGAACAAACAATCAAACAAACAAAAAATGAACAAAAACAATTTTATGGGAACAAACAAACAAACAAACAAAGATTAACGTCACGAGCACGCGGGAATTGTAGGTCATGTGAACGAAATAGCTAAGCGTGCGTACCTCGTAGTCTAGCAAACAACCAGACGGTTGAGATATGCAATCATCCCCCATCACTTCCGCGAGTTCATGATCCTTTGATTGTTGTGCATCCACAAAACCACTGCGTTATTCACGAAAAGGTTACACTCACATAACCTGCAATGAGCTGGAAGAGTTGGCATCAGCATTCCCTTAAAGTTTTTTTTTTTTTTTTTGCTGGCGAAGTCGTTCATAAATGCATTCACTAGGCTGGCCATTGTATGCCTTTCTGAAGGAGAGGGGAATTCTACTTACATTCCCAGTGGCACTAGAAACGGTGGGGTGCTTCACTAAGCAACCTACTCTCGCTGTTCTTCTAACCTTCTCAACTGCAGCACAAGCTTTTTCTACGTGTATTTTTGAAAAACATTGACGTTGAAAGCTTTTTGCATTTACTTGAACCGATGCGGCAGTCGATGTACCAAAGGCGGGACAGTAAACTTTTGCTCTTAATATTATAGCTCCACCATTTGAATTGAACAAAATTTACACTTGAGATAATTTTTTAGATGCGGACACAAGCTCATGCGCAGGATGACCTTATTTTTACAGTATCTTTAATTCATAGCGAGGGTCTCGTTCTGCCAGACGGGATACCTTCAGGTAGTTGGCGAGGAATTATTGGTCAGCTGCCTGCTCGTAACAAGATCACGTGCTACGTGACGCCAACAGGCGAAAAGAGTGCTCTAGTTGGCAACATCGTGCAAGGGCAAACAACTGGTTATATAAACATCTACAACTCTACAACATACGTCTGTTCGCGCAATATTTGTACATATCTTTAGCGTCATTTCATCACGTGTCGCTCAATAAAAAAAATTGCAACACGGTCACCTTCCCTGCACATGCTTCGCACGACGTAGATTCCCGGGTACGTGGGATCTGCCGAATGTTTCGTAACGTAAATGTGGAGAAAGAAAAAAGGACAAAAAGATAACTTGCCACCAGAAGGATCTGAACCTGCGACCTTGATGCGAAGCTCTGCCCCTGATCTATTTTGGTCATCATCCTTCCGTCCATTTTATATAGTGTATATGTGCATTTAAACGTGAGAGAGTAAGTGGGTGCTTTATACCTGTTGTCACTGTGGCAAGTCTGTGCGTCCAACATTTGTACACATATTTAGCGTCATTTTATGACGTGTCGCTCAATAAAAAATTCATCATGGTCACCGTCCATTCGCATGCTTCGCATAACGTCGATTACCGGGTACGTGGGATCTGCCGATTTTTTCTTTAATAAACGATGAGAATGTTCGTGTTTACCTCAACCGAACCTATTTGAAGGGTCTTTCTTCCAAGGGAGGACTGCCTTATATATATATACATAATAGATGCCCACCTGCTTTGTGGTAACTCGGTGGCACAAATTCTTAGAAAAGTAGTGGTTGGAAGAGGGGGAGGTAAGATGGACTGCGCTGCGACACTCGTATATATGCACCGATTGTCAGACTACACAACACATGCCAAGAAACAGCGCTTACAGGGCCCGCGGGTATTGACCGTTGCCGCGACATCAGCGATGTGCGTGGGGCTGCAAATCTGAAAGCGTGCACCGATGACCCGAGAAAGATTCCTCGCGACTTCCCAAGTTTACCCCGAAAACATGGTGTCTCTGATATGTCCAGCAGACGAGCCCGTACGTTGTTATTAGCCGAGGCAGTATTTGCCTTCGTTGGGTGAATTTGTTTTTTGCTTTCTTTTCGCGTCATATGGTAACAGTAGTTTGCGCATTTAAGGCGGAAGCGATAGATGCCTCGCTAAACGTGAAAAGTGACCGGCGTCCCGCATTGGTGTCCCACGTTGCCGGGGTCAACACGAGTGATGCGAAAAATTATCATCACGTGACGTCATCGATTGTGACGTCATAATGGCATCACAGATCACAAATGGTTGAGACATCATTATGACGTCATCACAACGTTGCTACGTGGTCACGTAATTTGTCAAAGATGTGCCGACCCCAAAGCTAGTGCAAAACAAGATGACGTGCGCAAAGCTTACGATGCCTCCAGCCTAGAGGCATTGCGAAACCATGTTCGTCGAAAAAAGCTTTCAGAGGGGCGCACGGTAGGTTCAATGCATCTACTCAGAAGACAGAGTAGATCACTGCTTTCGCCATCGAGCCGACTGAGGCGGATGCACAAGGGATATCAAGGCGATGATCACGGCTAGTTCGTACGTATGGAATGGGATATAAAATTCACAGCATATACACGGAGTGAATGATGATGATGAGTGGGGTGAAGCGTCTATCTATCTATCTATCTATCTATCTATCTATCTATCTATCTATCTATCTATCTATCTATCTATCTATCTATCTATCTATCTATCTATCTATCTATCTATCTATCTATCTATCTATCTATCTATCTATCTATCTATCTATCTATCTATCTATCTATCTATCTATCTATCTATCTATCTATCTATCTATCTATCTATCTATCTATCTATCTATCTGTCTGTCTGTCTGTCTGTCTGTCTGTCTGTCTGTCTGTCTGTCTGTCTATCTATCTATCTATCTATCTATCTATCTATCTATCTATCTATCTATCTATCTATCTATCTATCTATCTATCTATCTATCTATCTATCTATCTATCTATCTATCTATCTATCTGTCTGTCTGTCTGTCTGTCTGTCTGTCTGTCTGTCTGTCTGTCTGTCTGTCTGTCTGTCTGTCTGTCTGTCTGTCTGTCTGTCTGTCTATCTATCTATCTATCTATCTATCTATCTATCTATCTATCTATCTATCTATCTATCTATCTATCTATCTATCTATCTATCTGTCTGTCTGTCTGTCTGTCTGTCTGTCTGTCTGTCTGTCTGTCTGTCTGTCTGTCTGTCTGTCTGTCTGTCTGTCTGTCTGTCTGTCTGTCTGTCTCTATATAAAATCAAGAAGTATACGAAAGCAACTAACGTCATATAGTAATATTACTTTTAACCACATATACACACATCGATACCTAGTGAGCAACTCTTAAAACTATCTAGAAGTGGCTACTACAACATATTATTACGAAGGAGGAAACGACCCACACCATGAAGAACTTCACCCCTAAAACCAGCGGGAAGCGCGAAAGACACACAAAGAACGCGACTGGACAAGCTGCCCCTCAGAACTTTAATATTCATTAGAGTTAACAATGCGTGGCAAATATATAAAATGTAAACGGTTCCAGAAAAAAAAAACTTTCAGAAACAGTATATTTGCTATTTTTGTAGCACAATTGAAGTGTTTTTTAGTTGAAATCTGCAAACTGTCAGAGGCGACCGTAAATATTGACTTTGCTGTCGGTCAGTGGCTCTCTCCACATCAATGTTCATGTTTTCTTGGGTTAACTTTTGTGTTCAGTCACACTGCCGAAGCAGATCTCAGAGGCCACGCAGAAAGAAGCGCGTTGCTGAGGTCTCCTTCGCCAGGTCCTTCAATCCTTCAACGATCCCAGCCGCTCACAAGAAACTGTAGGTTCTTTCAAAGAACGCATTCAGTTATTATTCATTATTTATCACGAAAGTTAATTCTTCCTTCTCTAAGGCTTATGCTTCGGTATTTCGCGGGTCCAATACAACTCTTCCCTTGAACCAGTACCATAAAGTTTTACCCCATTTATTTTTATAAGACTCTTTCTGAACACTTGTAAACCGGAGAATGCCTTAAAAATACGCACAAGGTTATCACTCTTTGCTCGTGCCGACGACGACGACGACGACGACGACGACGACGACGACAACAACAACAACAACAACAACAACAACAACAACAACAACAACAACAACAACAACAACAACAACAACAACAACAACAACAACAACAACAACAACAACAACAACAACAACGAAAAAGCCTGTAATGATGTATAGTACGACATAAAATCTGCAAAAAGAAACTCTATTCTACAGGGTACGTGCTTTATAACATTTGTTAATATTAGTAACGTCAATTCCCCAGATCTTTTCGGTCACGCATTCAAACTATGACCATATGGTCTTTCTCGAAACAGGGTGACTAATGGTTTGCTTCAGGCTGCCATAGTGTGTATGTCTGCTTTTAGCAAGCATGGAGAGCATCCCGTTTGGGACGACTTCGAAGTATGGTACATACCACCAGTTCACGCCGTTCCAGAGTTAATACCGGGTATCCCAGCTAGCTCACCAAGACAAACAAACAAACAAACAAACAAACGAACGAAATAAAAACAAACTAAACACGCGCTCAAAAAAGTTGTACCTGCTTTATATTCATTAGGTTAATATATATTAATTATTACATGAGGCACTTCTATCAATCTGGGTTGAATTGGTAATTAGGTTAAAGGTCCCTTCAAGTAAACTCAAAACCAAGCATTTATTTTGTGCTGAAGCTAGCCTGGTTGTTCATTCCAAGAGAAAAATTCATCGACGATTACGATACCGCATGCGAAATCGGAGCACACCTGTCAAGGTCTTTTGACTTTGCAATAAGTTGAGCGAATGCGCACGCGTCAAGGTGACGCGGCACGGAGCGAGTGCGAGTATAGAATGCTCCGTTTTCGCGTCAACGTGACGTGGTAATCCAGGCGTCACTAACTTCCGCTGCTGATGGCTGACACTAACGCTTCGCCGGACCTGTAGATAATGGTGGTCGCAAACATTTGATTAGCTAGAAGAAAGGTTGCAAGGAAAACCAACCCCTAGTGAGTCAGATCTCTTACAGAACAAAACAGAGTACCTAGTCAGGGACCCCATCAGTCGTGGCCGCTGCCCTGGCACGCCGGACCATGGCTCGTTGGGTCGAAAGGTCTTGGCAGCCGAGCAGGGACGCCTCCGAGTCCTCTCGGGTTGGACTGTGGTTAGGGAAAAAAGAAGGATTGAGCGTGCGTGCCCATACAATGTGGTAGGTGGCACTCACGTTTGCACATAATGTAGTGAAATGCCTTCATGCGCACTGTAAATATAGCACTCAAAATTAAAATATGTGTATCATCATCTGTTCCCACTAAATTTCACGCGAATGTTGCACGTTGCGAAGTGGCGCTGTCTTCGTGGTGACAAGTGGAACATGCGGAGATTTAGCGCATGCACGTGCAGTGCACGCTTGCGCAGCGAAGCACCGCGCACAAGTACGATGACGCTATATCCCCTCGCAATGCCTGTAGCATGTTTTGTGTGTACGCGACTCTATATTCACCACGGACAGAAAATTTTGATTGTTTTGCAATTTTCTACATTACCATTCTGGGATTAGTCATTCTGACCATCAAGCTTTCGGTAGCAATGAGGAAAGCAGGTGGCATAAGAATTAGCCGTTGGTGTCTTTAGGGCTTGGTCACAAGACATGGCATCCTGCAATATGGACAATAGCAACAACACGTGGAAGATAATTCATTCTTCAGTTAAGATTCTCTCGCTCTGCCGAAAGATGACTGAAGTATAATTAGTGCATTGTCACAGTTTCATTAAACGTGAAAATAATCAATGCAATAGACACGATAGCGATGAACGTTGCAAAAATAATACACTTTTAGGTAAATTTCAATTCCTAATTTCTGATTTTTGTCTTCCTTATTTTGAAGGTTCACCAAAACGCACAAACAAATCCACGAATCCTTGGAACGCAGGTTTCATCCATATATGCACCGAGAGCACACGGTAATAGTATCAGTGTAGAGCTGCCTTGAATTTATTAGCCGGGACGTTTATTATTCAGAGTGCCCTTAACCAGCCTACGCCCTTAAATTTTCATCACTCAGCTTTCATTATAATAAAGCCAAGGTGAAATAAAAGCAAATCACTTTCAAGTGCACTGATTCAGGTGCGCGTCAACGAGCCGTGGACGTTTAACATAATCCTGCGCCCTGCATTACGGCAGCTCTTATATTGTTACAGGGTTTATTTGCGACACAAATCAAGGATTCGGTTATGGCTTAACAAAACAGCAATAATTTTAGCTGAGGTGTGTCTTCGTGATTTCCCGGTGGGCGTACAGGAAAAGTAATGATGACACTTGGGAGAAGACGGTAATTTTGAAACCGAACCACAAATTAACTCACAGTGCCCTTTACGCAATCGCTCAAGATGACTCGAAGGCAAAAATGATCGCGTTGTTTTTTCTCAGTACCCCCCCTCCCCCCCGGAAGATTTCTGCTAACAACGTGGCTTTTCAGTGCCTGTACAGAATCGGAGTCGCTACAAGCTCTTTTTCGGTACCTAATCTTCTTCCTCTTTTCTCCGTCGATGTGCTTACTGAGCTTTCCACGCCACCCTCCAAAAAGGTTTCTGCATCTAACATGATTTTTCACTGCCTCAAAGATCGGAGGCTTGCACGCTTTCAGCACCTCACCTTGTTTTGCGCCGCCAGCGTGATTGGCCCACTTTTTTCCTAGTGACGACGTTGTGTGGTTACATCATTATGTTACTTCACAGCGTATGACGTCACAGTGTAACAAAATTGGTAATCTGTGACATGAGCACGACGTCATCGTGTGATGCGGATTTTTCGCATCACTCGCGTTGACGCCGCCAACGGTCAATTATCGCGTTTCACGAGACATTTAAGGCCTTAATATAAGTTGATGTTACTATCGACATGCGACGTTTTTGCACGCACAGTTTTTTCGCACTACTTGGGGAATCAGGGGAAGCCGCGCAAATTCTGCCCTACCATAGCTGAGGCTTCCGTGCTCTAGCAAGCGTAGTGTTGAGCCTGGAAACAAAATGGCGCAACCCGCGCGGCCTTGCCGTGTCCTTCTGTTTAGTGGGACCCAGAGGATGCTGGGGCGCATGCTCCGTCCCATCAGGAGGGAAGCGCGCTTCGGAGTAGAGCAGTAAAATGAAAGAGGAGTAAAACGGGGGAAAAAAGGAGACGGGAGCGGTGAGGAAGGATGGGTGTAGAATGAGGGGAACGGCACACGTGACCCCCAAAGCATCGTCGTCTTCGGCAGCGGCAACGGCGGCCGGCCAAAGGTGCGGCGCGAACGCGCGAGTGCCAGCGTGCGGAGGGGATCTGCCGGCAGCACCACGACGCAGCGCAGGTGAGTCGGCAGCGCCGAACTTCCGCGCTCGCCTTCCGCCTTTCTGCACTGGCGCCGCCCGCCGTGCTGTCACATCGCCTGAAGCCATTCAATAAGCATCATTCAAGCTCGTGTTGTAGACGTCGCGTACGAACACTGTCGTCGTCACGTTTCGGGAAACAAGAGAATACGTCGTCGCAGCGTGTAAACATCGCTGCCATTACACAGAATGGCCGGCTTGAGCGCGTCAGCGAATGCTGTCTTGTCAACTAGGATGAATTGAATTTGAGCATGCGTTGGCTTAACAGCTGAGACGTAACTCAATATTGCACCACCTGTTGGCAAATAGCGATGCAGCGCGTGCATTAGGCTGCAGTGGTCGCACATTGTCATTCATGTCATCGAAATCCTGCTATATAAATCATAGAGTGCGCAAGATCTGATTCAATAAAGGACAGAGAACACTCATGCGCAGGACAAGCACTTGAATTGTGCATAAGTGTTCTTTCTCGGTCCCTTGTTCAATCCGTGCTATGCCACATTTAAGATTATGAACCAACCTGACCAGCGACGCATTTTGTTCAGCGTAAGCTCTAGTTTCACGTAACTTGAGATCACTGATTCACAGTATGATGTGCGATACTATGAAGGCGTCCTGGCTGTCCCGCTTCATCGTACGTTGTTTTTTAAACTGTTCTTTAAACGTGTGAGGAGCTTCCGGTGGATACATGTCAATGTTCTTGAGCGCAACCTTTTTGCGATCACCGCGAAAATCATATAGGATTAAATCCACGATGCGTGTGTGTCTACGCAAGTGTGTGAAGGTTATGAAACGTGAATACCACATCAACACGCGCACACAGCACAAGCAATCGTGCTCTTTTCTGGCATCCTCCACTCGTTCACAAGTGACACAGCAATTAACCGAATTGCCACGCCCGCGGAAAACTCGATTCGGCGCTTACACCAAAGTTATTTTCTTTCTTTCCTTACTTTCTTCGGCGCTTACAACATGGCGCTCGTCTGAAAATGAGATTCGTTGCTTCCACTCGCATTCCTGTTTGACTTTTTGGTTATGTTCATAAGTGCTTCGGCTGTTTGTGAAGAAAAACATGCGTCCATCCGCCCGTCCTTGCGTGCGTCTGTTCGAGCGTCTGTCCTGCGTTCATCCATGCATCCGCCCCTGCGTCCTTTCATGCGTCCATCCATGCATCTGTGTGTGTGTCCGTTCGTCCATCTATTCAACACTCCAAGTACCACCATCTCGCATCTTTTCATCATATATTCTCCATATAGAAGCACCGCCATCCAGCGGACATTCCAAGGACTAAACAAGAGGTGTCACACGCACACTTTCTTACGGCTTGCGCTTCGTATCTACTTTCCACCTTTACCCACCCCGAGTTCATGGTATATACTCGTTCATTGTATTCATGGCACTGCGGCTCAACGCTGGCTAAACCTTTCTAAAACTAAGGAGTTTACACGCAGCAAGTATAACGTAGCAACCCTTTCTTGTCAGATAGTGCTCAATGTACATGCCAATGGCTGCTAATGGGGAATGAGAGACAGGAGCATTCGGCTTTTAGTTAACGCGCACGCTGCGACTTTTTTTTTTACTGTTCAACAACGCACAGAAGAAATCTCTCAGCGGCACCACCTTGGAGGTCGAGGTCAAAATGTAACACTTGTTACACACTACGACTACGACTACGAGGCATGAACGGGTGCCGCTTCAAGGAGCTTCGCCCCTAAAAAAGAAGGGAAATAATTCGGAGAGAAAGGGCACTTGAATTAATTCATGCAATGGCATGGTTCTAATATATGATGGCATACGCGATGACTTATAGTTCGTTGCTATATCCGCCCCTCACCACAGTGCAAGTTAGCGAACCGGACGTGCTTCTGCTTTACATCCCTGCCTTTGATCGCTCCGTTCTTTGCCTCTTTTGTTACTCCAGTTCGTTTTTACTTCTTTAAGTTCTCTCCGAGCACCTTACTCTTCATTTGTTGTGACCTAAAGCCTTGTTTCGTCCCTGCTCTTGCACCGCTTCAGGTTGAGCAAACAGTCACGCATGTCGCAATGCAAGTTGTTGTAGAAGAAGCGTCCGCTGTAGTGAAAAATTAAAACCAAAAAGCAATGAATTAGTGCCACATTTTTATGTCTTATAAACAGGTTACGCAGGTCACGGGATCGAATTCCGGCTGCGAAGGCTGCATTTCCGATGAAGGCGCAAATGTTGTAGGCCTGTGTGCTCGTATTTGGGTGCACGTTAAAGAACCCTAGGTGGTCCGAATTTCCAGAGCCTTCCACTACGGAGCCTCTCATAATCATATGGTGGTTTTGGGAAGTTAACATCCTCATATCAATCAATAAACAGGTTACATACAAAGTGCGTTTTGCTGCACCGCAGCTGAAGCCAGCCCTTTCTCGCCGAAGACGATTCTAAATTTAGCTCGATGCTTTGAGAATCGGCTTATCATGCTTCAAAATATACTTCCAAAATAGTTATACTACGCGAGAAATATTCGCAGCCGCCACCATTCGCGAGGGGTACACAACGACACTGCCTTATCGCGATGTAGCAATTAACGTTTCCACTAAACACTGCGCTTTCGCGCGACCGCTTTAAATGTTGGAAAACAGCTACGTAAAAAAAAAAGATAGAAAATGAGCGAGAGTTTTGACCGCAACTGTGGTCCTGCCTACGCTTAGAAACAGTGAATTGCGACTAGATGGGCCATTAGAACGCGTGCTTGCAGGATCGATTCGTAATCTGCTATGTATACGTTCGTGGCACGGGGATCGCGAAAAGGGGGGGGGGGGGGGGACGTGGTCATGATTCCGTCCTCGAATATGCGAAGGAGTGAGCGAAATTCACGGAGTAGATTGAGGAACATGCATGCTGAGGCAAGGCAAACTAACGTTACTCATTGATTCTTGCGATGTGGGGAAACAACTTTTTTGCTCTTGCTGCAAGACCACCCGCAAAGAACATTGGTGCGGTTGGTACTGTTGGAAAGCAAACTTTTTTTTATGGTTCATTTTACGAGCTTAAGTTACACGCCTTGGCACTTAGACGTGATTAACGCTTGTTCAAACGCAGGCAGACATTTTTTTATGGAAAGAAGTAGTGGTTTATTGAAGCTTAACCCCAGTACTAAAAACTTGCGTTTGGCGTTCATGGAAAAATGATGACCATCAGCAATTAGAGAACGGTATTAAACAAAACACAATTTTGTCGCATTATCTCCAAAGAAGCATGTTAAAGTACCAACAGCCGGTAATCCAGTAGCAGACAGTTTATGCATGGGTAAAATAAACCAAAATTAAATAACGTAAAAACCAGAACTTGTATTCACATGAATGTCTTTCACGAGAACTTTTTCTGAGCGAACGTTGTAACCAATCATGGCACCAGACGTATCATTAGTGAAACTGGCTGTACAATGTTGACACGCTTTTACGCAAGAGCAATTTTGTGTATTCTGCTCATGATTACTTAGGAACGTACAACCTTTCGGATTGGGAACTCTCTCCGAAGCTCGGGCTTGTCCAATCAAAGTATATGTGCTCTGCGAGCCTCTTCGAGTCCACCTTCGCCTGTTGACTCGACACAGACAACATCCCCTATCAGCGCTGCCTGCCATCCACCGAGACTGCAGTTATTCAAGAGCTATATCGCGGCTCGAGAACATCATACCGCCAAGATTCTCTCTCCCCCCCCCTCCCCATGTTCCTGAGACACGTCCGTGGCTCCTGCCTAGACCACTTGTCGTACTTCAGATTCCTGGGATTATGAAGAAGTCCCTTGTATCATCGATCGGCCTAAAGCAACTTACACTGCTGCACATTTATACAATGCACGACGGTGTGGCGCACGTATATACTGATGGATCTACCACGTCGCGTACCTCCACCGCAGCCTCCTTTGTCATACCGGAGACGAACATAGCTCGACGTTTCAAGATAAATCACAAGACCACATAAACAGCCGCGGAACTTGTTGCTATTCGGGAGGCAATACGTTTCATGTCGACAGAACCCGCTCGTAAATGGACGATACTGTGCGATGCCAAAACTGCTCTTCGAACCATCGATGGCTTCATGAGACAAGGTCCATATCATACTTTATCGATTGAAATAGCAGAGCTTCTTGGCATTGCTACAAAAAATGGACATGATATAACATTTCAATGGATACCTGCTCATTGTGGCATAATGAGCCATGAAAAGGCGGACGCTGAAGCTAACAGAGCTTTAAATAGTGCCCCGAAAGTGTGCATCGCATTTTCTCGACAAGACACTAACATCCTACTTCGACGCGTAATGCGCAACTCCATCTTAGAGCACTGGCAGAAACCAGAACACCAGCACAAGCGGCTGCACAAATGGGACCCGGAAAAGAAGTTTCGTATACCTCACAAGTTAAAGCGAAGCATCTCATGCATTATCCACCGCATTCGCCTCGGTGTGGCTTACACGAGACGTTACACCCACTTGATTGGCTGTAATGACACAGGTCCGAATTGTGGTCACTGTCGGTTGCCAGAAACGCTCGAACATATATTTTGCGACTGTCCAGCATATGCAAGCGAACGTCAGCAACTGAATTCTTCGATTGGCCGATATATTAGTCGACCATTAACCGATGAGGTTGTGTTAGGTCCTTGGCCTGATGCCAGCAGCACACATGTGGTTATACGAGCCGTCATCGCTTTCTTAGAAGCCACTGGACTGGATGCACGTCTGTAGAGTTACCCAGCCTAATAAGAACATATCATCTCTCTGCCTTACCATCATCATTCATCACTCTTTCACTCCCCAGTCACCCTTCCCCAGTGTAGAGTAGCAGGCCAGAGCAAACTATAGCTCAGGCCGACCTCTCTACCTTTCTGTAAATAAATTCTATCTGTCTACAACCTTCGCCGGCAGTTTGAACAATCATATATGTAGAACGAATTCACATTTTAAAACTGTTATTCCGAATGTATGTTTGTAGGATGGCATTTCCTATCTTGTCATATTGCATCGACGACAATTGCTTCAAAAGCTGCGGGTTGCAATGTTCACGTTGTGTATTGAACAAGAAGTTTCGGGAATTCCACTCAAGATTACTTACTGACAACCTTGTGCTGTAGTATACATACAAGCATGTATGCAGAAGGCAGCCTATTTTCCGAGTGCTATTCGGAATATTTGCTTGCAGGACAACGTTTCTTATCTTGCCATACTATTGCATTGATCACAATTGGCCCAGATGATACAGGTGGCGCTGTCAACGTTATTTTATGATCTAGTTTGTCCGACTGCACTAGTGACAAGGAGGTGGCGCAAAATCAGTGAATTAATAAGTGGCCATTGATAAAGTTACGAAATCTCAGACACCGAACACTGAGCAGAGCTTTCGGAGCTAATATGTACCGGTGGGGGAAGGGAAACAAGTCTTTTTTTCTCAACAGCAGCAGTGAACGATCTTGGCCCAGTTCTTTCTTTTGTCTGCTTTACAGCGTACGCTATATATATATATATATATATATATATATTCACTACCAATTCACCATTGTTTATGTGGTGAGCCGCAAAGGTGTCCGCTGCTTTTTTTATTTATATTAATAACTGACCAAGTAATTTATCCTCTCAAGTGCACATTTTCGCTGACGACTTTATAATTTACCGAGCAATAACTATTATTTGTGATCACGTAATAATGATAAGCGACCTCAACCTCATCAGCAATTGGTGTGGTTGTTGGCTTATGTCCCTTAATCCAAGTAAATGTAATGTCCTTCTGTGGTAAACATTTTAACTCCGAGTTTTCTTACTTTAGTAATGGCAATCACGTATCCAGTGTTAACTTTTTTAAATATTTACGTGTTACCTTTATGCCTAATCTTTCCTGCACTACCCACATCACTCACATCTGCAGCGACGCCTCACGATCATTGAGTTACATACACCGCAATCTACGTAATACGCCCA
This sequence comes from Rhipicephalus microplus, assembly GCF_043290135.1. NCBI lineage: Eukaryota > Metazoa > Arthropoda > Arachnida > Ixodida > Ixodidae > Rhipicephalus > Rhipicephalus microplus. The sequence goes on from NC_134703.1 coordinate 60,042,325, forward strand.
CAATTATACGTGCCTTAGCATACGTAACATTTATTCGCTCTCAGCTCGAATTCGCTTGTGCAGTTTGGTACCCTCATCACACTTATTTACCTAACAGCTGGAGTCGATCCAGAACAGAGCTGCCAGATTCATATCCCAAAACTATGATCATAGCGCAAGCATAACACAAATTAAAAAGAAGGTTTCACTTTTCCTTTTGAGCAGCCGTCGTGATATAAACCTCCTTTCATTATTTCATAACTGTATACGTATATCCATCAAGGCAATTACCTATAACATTGCAAACATCGGCATTCACATCAAAGATACTGAAAAATCCCCTTTCATTCACACGCATGTACGGTAAAACATACATTTTTAACTCATCTGCACTCCCCCGTGTCGCTTCTCAAAAATCAGAGCTCATCGCCATTCGCTCCCGAAGCAGTAGCCCTCCTCCCCCAATTATTGTGCACGTGGATGGCGTACCCATACCAGATGTCCCTCGTGCCCGCATCTTCGGACTGACTGCACTTCAAGCGGATGGCAAAGCTAACAACACTGTTGGCCATTTATCTCGACAACTTGACCAAATACTGTCCATGATCCGGCGGGTTTCAAATCGGCGCTCAGGGCTTGAAGAAGAAGACCTGCTGCACTTGGTGGAGGCCTGCGTGATCAGCCGGCTTACATATCACTTGCCCTTCCAGCGGTTGACCCAATCGCAACAACTACGCATAGACGCCATGATCCGCGAAGTGACAAAGCTGGCCCACGGCGTTCCCAACTACACTTCCACACGTCGTCTTCTTAAGTTGGAGACACACAACACACTAAGCGAGCTGCTCGAGGCAGATTGGGTCAGTCAGCGCGAACACCTCGTACTCACCCCTACTGGCCAGAATCTCTTCTCACGCCTCGGATATTCCGTCCCACCACTTCAGATTGAAACCCGCCCCACGCCCTTATCGCCTGTGATACGTAAAATACTAACTGTTCATTCCTAACTACGTAAGATGCACCCCCAGCATGACAAGGGCCGGCGCAAATCCCGCGAACGACACATCAGGCGCATGCTCGAAGACATCCCGGTGTCGCATACACTTTACACGGACACAGCCTGAACTCGCGAAGGTTACACCTCGGTACTGTAAGATGGCACCGATTCTCTGCAGGACTCGGCTGCAATGCGTGGTACACATGCCGCTCACGGCGAAATTCTTGGAGTCGCTCAAGCGATGCGATACGCTATCCGTGTTCACAGTGAGGTCTACATATTGACAGACTCGCAACGGCATGTCGGGCCTTCCTAGCAGGACATGGCATCCCAAGAGCGGCCCACCAAATTCTCAAATTCCACTAACTGAGTCAAACAGTACTTTTCGCATCCACTTATTCTGGACTCTTGGTCATGCCTCTCTACAGGGCAATCAACGCGCACACGCTGTTGCGCGCGAAATTTTCCTCCGGGTCACCCGGGAAGGCGAGGCGACCATTTCGGAGATGGGGGATCCTCTTCTCACTTACAAACACATTCTTCGTGACTACAGGAACGTCCGTCGCACTCAGAGCGCCTCACCGCCATCTTTCTCGCCAGAGGAGGCAGTAGCGTTACGTCAGTTACAGACTAAAACATTTCCCAATCTAGTATAACTCCATAAATTCTACCCGCAGTGCTATGCAGACCGTTGCCCCGGCTGTGGAAACTTGCCCACGACCTTCCATGCCTCGATCGAGCGCACTGAGAACATCTTCCCTCCCTTACCTGCTTTCCTACACCCTTTACGTAACGAGGAGCTGTGGGATGGTGCTCTCCGCGATGGACCTCCCGAGGTCTTCCAAGCTCTGATACAGCGGGCCCAGCTCGTCGCTGGAGTCATCCAAGGGACCCCGCACTAGGGGTTCCTCCCAAGCCCTCCTTCTCCATGCTTTTGTGAATAAAGACGTTTCTCTCTCTCTCCGCCATGTCATCGGCATGTAGAACAGCCTTCCAGATGAAATCGTAGGTGAACGCAATTGAGGAAAATTCCAGCACCTTCTAATCACCCATTTCTAGTATTAACTGTTCAGTTTATTCATAGCAAGATTTGCACCTACGCGTTTATTCACTGCTGGTATCTCGCTTTTTTGGTATCTCGCTTATCTCCGACCCGCGTTTTCCCACGAGGCTGGGAAACTCGGTCGCCAGAGACACGATGCCTGATCTCAGCTTCACTAGAAATGCGGTGGTCGAGTGGTCCAACTTACAGGAGAACTTGGGAAGCGACCACAGCATCATAGAACTCCGGATGGAAATAAGAGCACCACCCCCAAGAACCTATAAATATACAGACTGGGACCTTTTTAGGCGAATCAGAGGAGAAGATGAGTCAGTACATGACCCCTTCAGTGAACTTCTTGTACAAATCCAGAAGGATGTCGAGAAGGCCACCAAAGCAATAGTAACAGAATTTGATGCCCCGGGGATGGGTGCAAGGTTAGCGCACCTCCTGGACGCCAAACGCTCTCTCATCGCGAGATGGAAAAAACAAAGGCTAAATCGCAGGCTACGGAAAAAGATTGCGGAGCTCAATCGGCATATTGAGGAGCACTGCTCCGAACTCCATAAATAACAATGGAGGGACGCCTGCTCGGCTGCGGACGGGAAAATGCGCAAAGGAGGCAAATGGACCCTCTTCAAACACCTCCTAGATGATGGACAATCCAAAGGCAATCAGAAACTAGCCATAGGCCGACTTATTAATAAGGAGAAAATGGCAGGCATCTCAGAAGCTTCCCAATTTCAGATACTTGCCAATAAGTACCTCCCGCTTAGCCAGAGCTCAACTTCTGTCCCCCACCGGTATGAGGGTGTGCTTTCCCCAGAGTTGGACGCTCCCTTCTCGGAAGCTGAGATCAGGGAAGTGCTCCATAGCCTAAACGGAAGGTCTGCCCCAGGTCCCGATGGAGTTACGAATCGGCTCTTAAGAAATTTGGATGATAAAGCCATTCAGGCCTTAGTGAAGGAGATAAACAGGGTATAGGAGGAGGGCGTCGTACCAGAAACTTGGAAGAGGGCCACAGTGGTCTTAATCCCCAAGCCAGGTAAATCACCCAGCTTAGATCACCTCCGCCCGATCTCCCTTACTTCTTGCCTTAGCAAAGTAGCAGAACATGCAGTACACAACAGGATATCGCGCTACATCGAGAGGAATGACCTATTTCCATATAATATGGTAGGTTTCAGGCCCTCACTTTCCACGCAAGATGTCATGCTTCTCCTCAAAACACACATAATTGACTTTCCAAGCAAAGATGTAAAAGGGGTCCTCGCACTGGACCTCACTAAAGCATTCGATACTGTCAAACACGACTATATTCTTAAGGAGATATCGGCTTTGAACCTGGGAGTTAAATTCTTCTCCTTCGTTGAATCTTTCCTCGAGAGTCGGACGGCGGCAATAAAATTGGGACAATCAGTCTCGGAGCCTTTCAAACTCGGACGAAGGGGTACTCCCCAAGGGGCAGTTATCTCCCCCCTTCTATTCAACATAGCCATGCGCAAGCTGTCGGCAAGCCTTTCTAAAGTTCCTAATGTTGGACACGCTTTATATGCTGACGACATTACAATCTGGTGTCCCGGAGGATCGGAGGCGGCGGTTGAACAAGCTCTACAGGAGGCTCTGGACGTTACAGAGTCTTTCCTGGAAGGTACGGGACTGGCGCTTTCGCCGGAAAAGTCGGAACTCCTGCTGTACAGACAGGCTAGACGAGGCGTTAGGGGACTCACCCCTCTCGATCAGGTGCCCATTAGCGTTTGCACCTAGGATGGTCGCACAATTCCTCGAGTCAATTCTATGAAAATTCTGGGGCTTATATTAGACTCTAAGGGATGCAACGCAAAGACTATAACCCATCTCACCACAAAAACAGAGAACATTCTGAGATTAATTATGCGGGTGACCAACAAGAAGGGCGGCATAGGCGAGAATATCCTCCTTAGGGCCCACCACGCTTTCCTCATGAGCCATATCATATACATAGTGGCGGCTCTCAATTGGACCAAAACAGAAAGGGATAAATTGGACACGCTCATGCGCAAAAGTGTCAAAAAGGTGCTCGGCGTCCCAATCACGACTAGCACAGAAAAACTCATGAAGTTGGGAGTGCACAACACCACTTCGGAATTAATTGAAGCGCAAAGGTCAGCACAAATAATTCGGTTATCGAGTTTCAAAACAGGAAGAAAACTGCTCGATGCGGCAGGCCTCCGTCCTATCTTCAATCAGGGAGAAACTACGCAGCTTGATTATCAAACGAGGAATTCCTTTATTGTTGACCCTCTTCCACGAAACATCCATCCCCAACACAATAAAGGTCGTAGGTTGGCGAGGGCTAGGGCTTTCATAAAGAACCTCTCCGGAACAGAGACATTTGTGGACGCGGCGCGCCACGCCGGCGGCAGCAAGTTTTCCGTGGCAGTCGTCAATGACAGGGGAGAACTTGTCTCGGCAGCTTCAGTGAAGACCTCCTTGGTCGATGTAGCAGAACAGGCTGCTGTAGCGCTGGCATTACTGGACACGAAACGCACCATGGTGTACACCGATTCCCGAGTGGCCGTTAGGGCGTTCGCATCGGGATTGATAGCCACAGAGGCAGCCAGAATTCTCCACAGCAAACCCCCCTCAGACGTTATTCATCACATAGTCTGGTTTCCCGCTCACATGGGACCAGACGTACTGCCAGGTCACCTGAACCCAAACGAGATAGCCCACGACTGTGCGCGAGGTTTTACAAGCCGCGACGGGGTGGTCTCTCGGGTGAGTTCGGGAGAGCTCGTCCACAGTGATCCTCTCGTTACTTTTCACGAGATAACATCTCATTACAGAGGAGAGCGACAGACTTTTCCCTTTCCCCATCATAAGCTCCACAGATCACAAGCAAGCACGCTCCGCATGCTCCAGACGGGGTCTTACCCCTCTAGGGGCTTTTTGAGCATGCTTCATCCGGATATTGATCCAATTTGCCCAGATTGTGGTGAATTTTGCTCTTTGAGTCACATGCTCTGGCAGTGCCCTGCGTTACAGGATTTTAAAACAGAAGAAGACTGGACGACGGCAATCACAGACCCCAGACAAGACGTCCAGCTTCAGGCTGTCTAGAGGGCCCGTGAACGAGCGGAGAGGCATGGCCTCTCTGTTCCGACATGGGACTAGCCAACGGCTGGGTGGGGACCTACATAGTTGGCCCGCTGCCTTGCCTCTCAGGACCAAATAAAGTTGTCTGTCATGACATGTTGGGGCGAAGCTACTTATAGCGGCACCCGTTCATCCCTCGTAGCTGTTGTAGTGTGTAACAAGTATAACATTTTAACCTCCAAGGTGGTGCCGGTTAGAAATTTCTTGTGTGCGTTGTTGAACAATAAAAGATAGTGCTCAATGTACATGCCAATGGCTGCTAAGGGGGAATGATAGACAGGAGCATTCGGCTTTTAGTTAACGTGCACACTGCAATCCCCATTAGCAGCCATTGGCATGTACATTGAGCACTATCTGACAAGAAAGGGTTGCTATGTTATACTAGCTGGGTGTAACCTCCTTAGTTTTAGAAAGGTTTAGCGAGCGTTGAGCCGCAGTGCCATGAATTTAATGAACTAGTATACACCATGAACTCGAGGTGGTTAAAGGTGGGAAGTAAATACGAAGCGCAAGCCGTAAGAAAATAAAAGCCGAATGCTCCTGTTTCTCATTTCCCATTATCAGCCATTGGCATGTACATTGAGCACTATATAACAGGATAAGGTTGCTACGTTATACTTGCTGCGTGTAAACTCCTTAGTTTTAGAAAGGTTTAGCCAGCGTTGAGCCGCAGTGCCATGAATACAATGAACGAGTATATACCATGAACTCGGGGTGGGTAAAGGTGGGAAGTAGACCCGAAGCGCAAGCCGTAAGAAAGTGTGCGTGCGCCACCTCTCGTTTAGTCCTTGGAATGTCCGCTGGATGGCGGTGCTTCTATATGGGGAATATATGATGAAAAGATGCGAGATGGTGGTACTTGGAGTGTTGAATAGATGGACGAACGGACGCACAGACAGATGCATGGATGGACGCATGAACGGACGCAGGGGCGGATGCATGGACGAACGCAGGGACGGACGCACGAACAGACGCAGGCATGGATGGGCGGATGGACGCATGGACGGTCACACAGACGGACGCATGGATGGACGGAAGCAAGAACGAATGGACGGACGAATGCTTCACCCAACTCTCCATCATTCACTCCGTGGATATGTTGCCATTTTTTTTTCTTATTTTAAACTTTTTAGAACGGGTGAATGCTAAAATGCATTTAATTCTGTTTTGTATTCGTGAGCAATGTTTTCTTTTGAATAATAGAAAGTATTTTCACAAATTATGCTTACTTTTTATAGCTTGCTTTACGTCATCATCTCACATCTGTACTCATCTACTTTTCGTTGCCGTTGTATACCCATTAAAAAAGTTATTTTTCTTTTTTTCATCGTTGTTGCTGTTAGGACCTTTATATTAATAGAAAATTATTTTATGTTAATGTATGTATGTAAGCTGTGCAAATCCATGCATCTATTTTTTATGCTCCCCTTACACATTGCCTTGTTGGGTCTGTAAGGTACTTTGAATATATATATATATATATATATATATATATATATATATATATATATATATATATATATATATATATATATATATATATATATATATATATATATATATATATTGTGGTGAAGCCTTCGAACAGTGGGTCGTCCTCTCCAGCGCCTTCTAGTGGGTTGCCCTTTTTAGCAAGAAGAAGAGCAGCTCGTGCAGAGAGTCGGTACCCGCATTGACTGTCACTGTCAAGCATCGTCGACAACCGTCCGCCAATAAACGTCTCAACAATTTGGTGGAGAGTGCTGTGCCCTTCTAACACCTTCGGTTAGCATTTGATGCCCCTGGAGCTACGATCCCGCACCGTGCCTTCTACCATGCACCAAGACGCCGCACAGCAAACGCTTCCTCCTGCGCCGACGCCATGATCCGGTGTTCCCCGCATCCGGGACCCTCCTGTCTTCACCGGCGCGGATGGCACCGACGTCGAGGACTGGCTTGCTATGTACGAACGCGTCAGCGTCCCCAATCATTGGTACGAGGCAGGTAAACTCGGCAACCTGGTTTTCTACCTCGCGGGTGTGGCCGGCATGTGGTACAACAACCACGCATCCGACTTCCCCACTTGGTCCGCTTTTAAAACCGCCGTCGTCGACGTGTTCGGCCGTCCTGCCGTTCGTAAGCTCCAAGCCGAACAGCGGTTACGTGAACGAGCACAGCAGACCGGTGAGTCCTTCACAAGCTACATAGAGGACATCCTTGACTTGTGCAAAAAAGTGGACGCGAGCATGTCAGAGGCCGACAGAATTACCCATGTTCTAAGAGGCATCGCCGACGATGCCTTCACCATGCTCCTGGCCAAGAACCCTCGCACTGTAGCAGAGATCATTACACTTTGCCAAAGTTACGAGGAGCTGCGACGGCAGCGCTCGATGACCCGTCGACCACCCTCACGTGACGCTGATCTCTCGGCCTTGTCAACACTTCCGGACCACACCGCCTTGCTTGCTGAAATCAAGACATTCGTGCGTGAAGAAGTGTCCCGCCAGGTCTCTTTACTGGCCTTTGCTTCCCCGCAACGTGCTGAACAGTCGTCAAGCACACTTCTGCCTCCCCTCCGCCGAGCCATTCAGCAGGAAATCGCGGAGGTCGTTCCAGAATATCACCAGCCGCCTCCAGTATCTACACCACTCAGTTACGCCCAAGTTGTCGCCAGGCCACCCCCACCGATTCCTGTGACTGGCCCTCTTGGTTACACCGAAACCATCGCCAGACCCCAGGCCTTCGGAGAAACTGTGCCGCCTACATATACCGACGTCATCCACGTGCCCCGTGTGCCGCCCCCTATGCAGTTATATCAGCAGCCGGCTCGCCCATCGCGTTCTTCGACATGGATGGGACCCACGAACCGATGGCGCACTGCGGACAATCGCCCCATCTGCTTTGCTTGTGGTTGCGTCGGGCACGTAGCACGCTACTGCAATCGTGTGCAGCGACCGCAAGTCGCCTCCAATTTTCCCAGCCAATCGAGCCGCTTCTATGACCAACCGCCACCTACGTCACCGTCGTCCCGCCCCGCTCCATCTACCCGCCGCTCACATTCTCCGCGACGTCGCTCACTGTCGCCGATGCGGCCACGTCCACTACAGGGTGACCAGGAAAACTAGTCGTCGCAGTCCACGAGGCAAGGGCTGCGACGCTGTCGAACTGCGGAAGCCCTCAGGAAAGACCTTCGAACGTGATAGACGTGCTTGTGGATGGTGTTCGTGCATCTGCCCTTGTAGATACTGGAGCCGCCGTATCCGTGATGGACGCAAAGCTTAGCCTAATACTGCGCAAAGTGACCACGCCACTTTCCGGGCTCTCCCTCCGTACAGCCAGCGCCCAAAGCATTCACCCTACAGCGATGTGTACAGCCCGCCTCATGATTCAGGACGTGATGTATGCCGTTGAATTCATCATAATTCCTTCATGCTCTCACGACGTCATCCTAGGATGGGATTTTCTCTCCCGCCACGACGCCGTCATTCATTGCGCACCAGCAGAAATAGAGCTAACACCATTCTCTTCTTTGACGCCGGCCGACAGTCCATCTGCTGCAAGCAAATTACTCGTCAGGGACGACACGCAAGTGCCTGCAAACTCGTCCGCGGCGGTGTCGGTGTACTGTGCCAGTCTTTCAGACACCGCTGCACTCCTCTCACCATTTCATCGTGTTTTCACCAGAAAAGGTTTGCTGGTTCCTTTCGCGACTGTGCAAGTAACTCGCGGCAGCACCACTATTTTTGTTCTGAACTCATCACCGTACAGTGTTACGTTGGTGCGAGGGGAATGTCTCGGCAGCGTGGAACCCATCGAAGACGCACAAGTCATGGATCAACCTGATGACATGCACTGCCGAAGTTACAATACGCTTAGTGCTGTTTCTACATCTGTTTCATCATCCGCTGATGTATTTGGTCCTTCCATTGCCGACAACCTTACGCCGGTCCAGCGCTCCCAGCTTCTGGCCCTGTTGGAAGAATTCCGCTCTTCTTTCGATGTCTCTCAACCTTCTCTCGGCCGCACATCGACTGTTACGCATCGCATTGACACAGGCGCACAACCACCACTACGGCAACATCCATATCGCGTATCTCCCACAGAACGCCGTGTAATCAACGAGCAAGTGGACGACATGCTACGCCGCGATGTTATTCGACCCTCTAACAGCCCCTGGGCATCTCCTGTCGTTCTCGTCGCGAAGAAGGACGGTTCTGTGCGGTTCTGTGTGGACTACCGACGTCTCAACAAGATCACTCGTAAGGACGTGTACCCACTACCGCGTGTGGATGACGCGATTGACAGCCTGCAAGGAGCCGAATTTTTTTCATCTCTAGATTTGTGCTCAGGGTACTGGCAAGTACCTATGGCTGAAGACGCTCGACCGAAGACCGCTTTCGTCACTCCCGACGGCTTGTACGAATTCAACGTCATGCCGTTTGGGCTGTGCAATGCGCCTGCCACCTTTGAGCGCATGATGGATACCGTCATGCGTGACCTGAAATGGCACACGTGCCTGTGCTACCTCGATGACGTCGACGTTTTCGCTCCGGACTTCTCAACGCATCTTCAACGCCTGCGGCATGTTTTAACGCGTCTGAGTGACGCCAGTCTGCAACTGAACATGAAGAAGTGCCGATTTGCAGCTCGGCAGTTGACAATACTCGGCTACGTCGTGTCCAAGGACGGAATTCTCCCCGATCCGGCCAAGCTTCGGGCCGTGACCGAGTTCCCCAAGCCGACATCCATCAAGGAACTGCGCAGTTTCTTAGGACTGTGTTCCTACTTTCGGCGCTTCATCCGAAACTTCGCGTCTATCGCATCGCCGCTGACAAAACTCCTCGGTAGTAACGGGCCTCTCCATTCGTGGTCATCACAGCGTGACGACGCATTCACAACGCTTCGTCGTTTACTGACGTCGCCTCCCATACTCCGCCACTACGACCCTACTGCCCCTACAGAGGTACACACGGACGCCAGTGGTGTCGGTCTCGGCGCTGTCCTTGCGCAGCGCAAACCAGGGTTCCCGGAATATGTCGTGGTGTATGCAAGCCGTACGCTTACAAAAGCCGAGACTAATTACACCGTCACTGAGAAAGAATGTCTGGCAATCGTGTGGGCCCTTACCAAGTTCCGACCTTATTTATATGGTCGCCCATTTGATGTAGTCACCGACCATCACGCGCTATGCTGGTTGTCCTCATTGAAAGATCCCTCAGGCCGTCTCGCCCGGTGGGCACTTCGCCTGCAAGACTACGACATCCGCGTGCTGTACCGCAACGGAAGGCAACATGCTGACGCCGACGCCCTGTCGCGCTCTCCTTTGCCTGACGACAATGCCCACGACTCAGCGTCTCACCTTGCCGTTTCTTCCATTAGCATTCATGCCGTTGCTACTGAACAGCGCAAGGATCAATGGATTGCCTCACTGATAGACTTGCTGACTGATCCATCCACTCCATCCACTCGCGCGTTGCGTCGTCAAGCCCACCATTTCGCCGTTCGGGACGACCTTCTCCACCGACGCAATTACAGCGGTGACGGCCGCCAGTGGCTACTAGTCATACCCCGCAGTCTGCGCTCTGACATATGCGAATTCTTTCATACTGATCCGCAATGTGCGCACTCCGGCGTATCGAAGACTTACCAGCGCATTCGCCAACGGTAATTTTGGCGCGGCATGTACCGCTATGTGCAGAAATTCGTTCGCTCCTGCATAGAATGTCAGCGCCGCAAAACTTCAACGCACCTGTCGCCGGTAGGTCTGCAACCTCTACCTTGCCCTGCCAGGCCATTTGGGCGCGTTGGCATTGATTTGTATGGGCCACTTCCACTAACGTCGGCCGGTAACCGCTGGGCCATTGTTGCTGTGGACCACCTCACGCGATACGCCGAAACTGCCGCTCTCCCCGCGGCTACAGCGAGCGATGTGGCCTCCTTCCTGCTCCAACGATTCATGCTGCGACACGGTCCACCTCAGGAACTGCTCAGTGATCGAGGCCGCGTCTTCCTGTCTGAAGTCGTCGAAGCCATTCTCAAAGAGTGCAACGTTGTTCACCGCAAAACTGCTGCTTACCACCCACAGACGAATGGCCTTACTGAACGCTTCAACCGTACGCTCGGCGACATGCTCTCCAAGTACGTCGCCGCCGATCACACAAATTGGGATTCCATTCTACCCTTCGTCACCTACGCATATAACACCGCCCCTCAGAGCACTACTGGCTTTTCACCTTTCTTTTTATTATATGGAAGGCACCCGTCGCACACCATCGACACTATACTTCCGTACAAGCCAGATCCGTCCGAGTGGGCGCCTATTTCTGCTACAGCCAAGCTTGCTGAAGAGTGTCGAGAGCTCGCAAGGACCTTTACAGCGCATGATCAAGAGCGGCAAAAAGGCATTCGCGCTGACACCAGCACCACTGCGCCCATGTTCCTCCCTGGAGCGCTCGTCTGGCTCTCGATCCCTACCACTTCAACTGGCCTATCTTCAAAACTATTGCCCAAATACGAAGGCCCCTACCGTGTCGTCGAACGCACTTCCCCTGTAAATTACTTGATCGAACCCATCGAACCTTCTTCGGACATGCGCCGTCGAGGGCGCGACATTGTCAACGTGGAGCGCCTCAAAGCCTACCACGACCCGCTCATAGTAACCAGCTGCTAGGTCGCCAGGCGGCTCCCTCTTCGTACCCGGGGTAGTTGTGGTGAAGCCTTCGAACAGTGGGTCGTCCTCTCCAGCGCCTTCTAGTGGGTTGCCCTTTTTAGCAAGAAGAAGAGCAGCTCGTGCAGAGAGTCGGTACCCGCACTGACTGTCACTGTCAAGCATCGTCGACAACCGTCCGCCAATAAACGTCTCAACAATATATATATATATATATATATATATATATATATATATATATATATATATATATATATATATATATATATATATATATATATATATATATATATATATATATATATATATATATTGTATGTAGTTTCATGTCACATAGATGGGGCTGTCGACTCTTCGCTTTCATATTCAAACATAATGTGGCAACTTTAAGCCTAACGAAGTAGTAACTCGACCTTTCTAGCGGGTCCCAAGTAGAATAACAATAAGTGTAGCACGAAAACAACAGCAAATGTTACGACTGTAACGGAATATCATATTCATGTTAAGGTTAATACCTACACCGTAGCTTCGCAGGCTGCGCAGTAAGTATATACCTAACATAATTAACCATTGGCTTATCCGGATGCTCGAGTGAGTGTCGCCGGAAATTATGAGCTTCCCGGCCTTCTATTAAAATATATGCAGTTGTTAGGTTAGCTAATTCGCTGGCAAAATGAAGGGTTAGGTTGACGCACGGAAGGAATAATTAGAAGATCTTTCAGAAACCAAAGCTTTTTACCATGTTGGTTGACTAAACAAGCTCTGCTACGCATCGCCAGATGGATAAAACGTGAACTAGCAAACACAAATTAGATTATCTTTCGGGAGTGATTACTCTTCATCATAATCTCGGCTTGCCAGTGATGGGGTTACCAAAAATGGCTCCCTCTTCAGATTAAGCAAGTCAGCCGAAAAGATGCTGGCATTACTCGTACTTGCAGAAAAAATAACGAGAAACGAGTTTTAATGAACATTTTTTTACTTTTCTTTTAACTGTCCGTGACCTAATGAATAGCACGCCTGCTTGGCGGAACTTCACCTACGCGAAACAGGAAGAGAGCAGAGACGGAAGTATCATCGACTATAAGACGATGAACACATACATATAGCGGTGAAGACTATCGCATGTGCGATATGCCTATACCGTCGTGGTAGTCTATGTGACCGCGACGTTATGATGTATGCCGTTAGAAAAAAAGAGAGAGAGAGAGAGAGAGAGAGAGAGAAAGAGAGAGAGAGAGAGAAAGGACGTTTTCGAAGAGCTTAACGTAAACAGAAGCGCCGCGAACGCAATCGAACAATGTAGGTGTTTTCTTTTTGCGCAATAATATTATCTGTCGTTTAACGCACCAAAACCATACGACTCCGAGGCGTGCCACAGGGGAGGTTTCCGGAAATTTCTACCATCTGGTGTCCTTCAACGTGCACTGAGATAGCACAGTGCATGAGCCTCCACCATTTTGTGGCCATGGAAGTGCGACCCGCCGTGGCCGGAATCGAACTCGCAACCTTCGGGTCTGCAGCCGAGAATTATAATCGCTGCATCATGCACCACGGCGGTCTTTACGCAGTTGCCATCTTTACGATATTGGAGCATTTGTCGCCCAATACGTGCTGTGATGTGGAAGATGAGTTGCGTGTTTATTAAATGCATCAAGAGCGAAGATCCTGTGTGTGTCATGGTAGGCCTTGATTTTACATCCTCTGCAATTAGTTTTACTTTTTTACGTTATGCTTTATTGCAACCCAGAGTGAACCAAATCAAACAGTGAACATTTGATTCCCTTGAGCGGAAGAAGTATGATGTGCAGTGAGTGTATATCAACTCACCCCCTGCAATCACAGTCGTGAGGTGCATTGCAGAGGCCACGCAAAAAGGAGCACGTCGTTGAGATGTACTGCGCCAGGTGCCTCAATTATTGCAGCTGCTCTAAAGTCCACGAAAAAAAATAAAGTTGTACTATTTGCGTCAGCGCCACAGACATATGGAGGCTGTGGCTCCAAGTGACACTGCGGGAAATATCCGTGAAATGAAGTGCGTGAAAAAAAAGTGACAAATGTGACATTGTAATGTATACAGAAGCAAGTGCCATTTCTTTGGTGGTATAAGGCAGTATACATAACTTGAAAATACGTCAGACCGTGGAACTCTGGAATACAATTTTGGCATGCGCCATCATCACCGAGCACATGGCAGCAGGCGACACAAGGCTGCATAATGTCCTGAACGATTCTCATTCGTCATAAATTCAAGGCAAAGTGTATAAAAATTGGCAGATCTCACGTACAGTGGGAATCGATGATATGCGAAGCACAAACGATGAAGGTTGATTTGCAACTTTACAATCACCACAACGTTACGAGGCGAAGGTAAATTATGCCGTACACGACTTCCGTGTCATAATCATCAAGCATGGATGTGTGGTTTACCTTCGTCATCTATTCACGTCACGTAATACCACATTTAGTATATGTGGAGCTAGCCAAGTGGCCGCGAGCACGCTATGAGCCCGGTATACTGTCATGTTCTTACATGGCAAGCGTGTCAGGAGTATCATGATTGCACCAGTCACATATTTCGTCATCCATTGACGTCACGTAACAGCAAATTTGGTATATGTGGAGCTAGCGAAACGGCCGTGAGCGCATCATGAACGCCAGACACGCTGAATGCCGGACACGCTGAAACGCGCATGCGTCAAAGCAACACAGCGCGACGCTCGCATGCGAGTATATGGCAGGACCGGAGCCTGGCGTGGCAACGCCGGCGTAACGTGACGAAATGAACGCCAGACGCGCACCACGTCACGTCAAAACGTATTGGCGCCTTCACTGTGGCATGTAGTCATGTTCTCACATGACACGTATCTGATGATTATTATGTTTGCACCAGTCGCATGCCCCGCCGCGGTGGTCTAGTGGCTAAGGTACTCGGCTACTGACCCGCAGGTCGCGGGTTCAAATCCCGGCTGCGGCGGCTGCATTTCCGATGGAGGCGGAAATGTTGTAGGCCCGTGTGCTCAGATTCGAGTGCACGGTAAAGAACCCCAGGTGGTAAAGATTTCCGGAGCCCTCCACTACGGCGTCTCTCATAATCATATGGTGGTTTTGGGACGTTAAACCCCACATATCAATGCACCAGTCACATACCTTCGTCATCCATTGGTGTCACGTAATACCAAATTTGGCATATGTGAAGCTAGCGAAACGGCCGCGAGCGCATCATCAGTGTGGCATGTAGTCATGTGTTTACCTGACACGTATGTCGTGATTATCATGTTTGGATGGGTCATTTACCCATGTCGTCCGTTCAGATCGCGTAATACCGGATTTGGTACATGTGAAGCTAGCGAAACGGCCGCGAAGTAATAAAGAGTATGGCATGTAGTCAGGTTGTTACATGACACGCATCTTATCTTTATCATTTTTGCACCAGTCACATACCTTCGTCATCAATTCACGTGCTGTAATACCGCATTTGTGTTATGTGACGCTACCGAAACGGCCCCGAGCGCATCATAAGCGTGGCATGTAGTCATGTTGTTACATAACACGAATGTTATGATTTTCATGTTAGGGTCCGTCGCTTGTGTTCGCCATGCAGTCATGCCATACAATACCAGTTTTGCAACATGCCATGTGAATGAAACCCCCGCAAAAGCTGCAGGACCATGAAATGTAAATCATGACATTCATGACATACATTTCCTGATTTTCATGTTATGACTGGTCAAATATATTCTTAATACAGTCATGCTATGCCATACTAAGTTTGGTATTGATACTATTATCGAAACGGCCAGGAGAGCTAAAAGTCGTAGATAGATAGATAGATAGATAGATAGATAGATAGATAGATAGATAGATAGATAGATAGATAGATAGATAGATACGCTCGAAATCACCGAAGTTCGCTAAGAAATGCTTCGCATTTAAAAAAGTAGAAACAAATCACGTTAAGCACTTTAATCACGCTTGCTTGCTTTATTGTACTTGATGAGGCATACGACACAGATTAAGGTATAAAATGAAGGGAAAGAACACGTAGAGTCCCGCTTCGTGCAGAATTGCGCTTCCATGCCACAGTGAGTCACTGAAGTCGGTACGAGTCAGTTTCTGAACTTGAACACCTTTGCCAGCATGCGTCGCTGGTATTACTAGGCATCGTACGTGCCTTTGGGGTAGTGACTGCATAGAAGGCACCAATTGCAATGCATGCTAAATTACCTGAAAATACAGTTTTGTTTAGTGTGTTGAACAACCTTGCGTGCACAATGCTCGGCGAATACCGAGTTGTGACACAATCACATGTCCTGGATCACGTAATTGAGATGCTTCCCAAGCTATATATGCTGGCTTGTTAGCAATTAAATAAAGGGAAAAAAATTGGTGGCTGAGTGGTCAGAGCACAGGGCTTCGTTAATGTATTATTTATGTATACTTATTTATTTATTTATTTATTTCCTTATTTATTTACAAGCGTCATTTCCTTCTTTCACCACTAGTTCTGTCTATTCGCTGTTTGCGTCTGCGCCCATGCTTCAGGCTTCCGATCGACTAAACCCAGATTTTTCGAGTGTGTCGGTCCCAGAGCATACGGTACTTTTCCTAACGCAATAGAAAAACAAGCTGGCTTATCAAAAATAAAAGATGAGTTCAGATGCAAGTGCATTACCACCTCGTTGGTTTGTTCTTTATTTCGGTTGTTGTTTTTCCAAGCGACACGGTACAGAGTCTGCCGATGCCTTTGCAAAGGGCTCATTAAAGCTTGAACGAAGAGAAAGAGTACCATGTGGAAAATGAAGATGCGATTAATCATACACGCCTGCTCTTCGAGCGTGTAATGAGGGGGACCGAAGCTTGCCGAGACTACGGCTT